>NW_027176318.1:10205525-10300525 GCF_023349555.1 Cebidichthys violaceus | reverse complement strand
CCGCAGGACGGCTGGCAACAACACGTTTTCTCACACGCGGCGGTGAACGTAATAACACGATGGCTCACTGGCTTCATGTTTTATGAACTGACACAACAGCACGCTTTCCCACAAAGTCGTAATGAGACGGTCCCTCATCAGAGTGTACTCTCAGCATCTAAACAGAACGCGCTAAAGTAAAATTACAGAATTATTATTCTATTTCGTCAATGCCGTTCACGAATACCAGAACGTTACGATTATTTGCTTTAATAAAAACGTTCCAGAGCCCCGTGTCTGCAGCCGGCTTTGGGGTCTTTGTGTTTTGTATTCTCTCAGAGGTTTTGTCACGACAGCAGCAGGAGCTGAAGAAGCTGTCTGACCATAGAGATAGCGAATACTTGCTGCGGGTTTGAGCACCATGTTGAGCAGAAAATCCAACCTCCTTTTCCATTCTGCTACCAGCAGCACTCTCTTATTCCTCTTTGGCTTCATCCCGACCCCTCCGCCCCTCATCTCTATTCTCCCCCATCCCTTCATCTTCCATGCCTGTACCCACAGTGAAGAGACCATGCGCTGATGGCCCTCATGTCGAGAACAGCAGGCACTTGTGCATCGTGTTTGTTGTGTGCACAGTGGTTTGTATACTTGATGGGTGCTACTTCATGAGGCAGCAGATACAAACGGCTATGTAAATAAGCTTCTTTCCATCTCCTGCTACTGCGTGAGTCATAATTCAATAAAAGAAAAAGCATCAAAACATTTCCCATTATCGTGAGCGGAACATTTGTGATGTGCTTTTGACTTGAGGAGAAGTTTAGTTTTAGGCTTTTTGTTCTTGTTTGTCGGGAGATGACGTCTTCGTCACAAAGTAACAAGCATTACATTCTACTGAACTACTCGACGTAACGCAGATCTCTGTTGTATTAACAAGAATGTGAATGCTTGATTCAACACATTTCTTGAAACAGATGATATTGTCTCTCCCCATTTGCACACATTTAACTTATGTAGATTACATTTCTTAGGACTCAATAATAATCAAAATGACTTCTAAGTGTAAGAATATGTTTTCTTTATGTCTAACATTTAAAGAGACATTAAAGCCGGCAAAACAGAAACTCCTCTCTGCCTCGTTCTCTATTCGTTGTACACTTATTTCTTTGGGAGATGCAACATAGAAGCGAGTGTTGCGGCGCTTGATCTCCATCTACTTGGATTGTACCTCATTTGAATGGATCATTTTGGACAAAAGCATCTGCCGAATGAATCGCATAAAAACACAGGGTGGCTTTAGGTTTTAAAAGTGCAGTGATTGATCTCAAAACGTGACATTTGCTCGTTGTAATAGAGCAGCCAGTGTGACGTCACAACGGTTAACAGAAATCCAAAAGAAAAACCATCAAAGGAGCTGGAGGTGTTTTGTCTGATATATATATATACACGTATATATATATATATACATATATATATATATATATATATATATATATACATATATATATATATATATATACATATATATATATATATATATGTATATATATATATATATATATATATATATATACACGTATATATATATATACATATATATATATATATATATATATATACATATATATATATATATATATACATATATATATATATATATGTATATATATATATATATATATATATATATATATATATACACGTATATATATATATACATATATATATATATATACATATATATATATATATATATATATATATATATATATACATATATATATATACGTATATATATATATATGCATGGTGGTGGTATAGTGTACTGGCTATATGCATGTATACATACATAAATATTGTATATTTTTTTGATTATGACTCTTAATGGTCTTGCATATCAAAGAGGCGGCAGATGACACTTAAAGTGCTTGAAACCACAAAGAGTTGGTACAAAACAAAGCGAGATGGCCATACATTTGATGCACGATGTAGCCTTTCCAGGTGTGTGTGTTTGTGTTTGTGTGTTTCTAGTACATCTCTGTTTGTATGTGTGTGTGTTTTTGCTCTTAATGGTGCATTCCCACTAAATTGGCCCCTGAATGCAACGTGCTCTGTCAGGGGTTTTGTGAGTTACAAGTGTAGAGAAACAAAAGAGAGCCAGCGAGCTTCAAAGCGGGTGGGTGACATTTCGGGCTTTCCATCTTCAAAGCACTATTTGCTTTTGTAGTTCCTCTTTGAGAATAATTATATATTTTTTTTTCCTAAAGGATTACAGCTGTCTGAAAACATAGTGTAGAATTTGAGGGCCATTTCATAACAAGGATACACAATGAGCTGTCATTATTTGAAACGCATTTATTCCGCTATTATTTGCAATTATGCATAATTTAATACAACTTTTTATGAGGCACATAATACATAATATCATAGTGTTATTCCTTATCGGCAGTTATTGGCAGTGAATCGATCGCTGATCCCATAGAGCCACCCGGTGAGTGTCTCCAGATGGGGGAGACGTGAAATCCACCCTGTCCACTCATTTTCATTCACCTCTCTTCCTCTTGTCTCTTTCTCTCCCCCCCCCCCCGCATCCAAGTGCTCTCTCTATAATTCATGTCCAGGTGCAGCACCAGCTTTCTCTGGCACAGGGTTTGAAAGAAAAAAGAGACAGATGTTCAATCTTCACTTCCTTTGTGCGTCTCTCTGTATCTGTTTGGGTTTTTGGGGCACCACTTTCCCCCCTTTTACCTGTATTGCAGATTGTGGTTTTCCAGTAGTTCAGCGTAAGCAGTATTTAAGGCGAGCAGCAGCCATGACTTACCGCTGTGTGTTTAGATGTTACGGTTTGCGTAAAGTCACAAAGATTGTGGTTGTTGTTTGCCTTTGAGTTTGAGCTCACCTTGAACGTGAATCGGTGTGTGTGTGTGTGTGTAAAGAAATATTTATCCGTGAAAAATCTGTACATGATGTCCAGTTCTGCGGTGTTTTTTTTCTCTTGGTGTCGGTTGTAAAGAGTTGATTTTTCGGACGTCATGAGAATGCCAAGATATGCCCACGGCGCAGCTGTGTTTACATGCATCTTGTCATACAAAACGCATGAACCTCCCACTGACTGCAAAGCTGTGGGAGTGACTGAACTCTGCAGGTGGATGTCTTGCAAAGTGACACGTACAGGATAATGCACCGTTGTGGCCTGGAGAGATCCAGATTCCGTTGCTATCGTTGCCTTCATCAGATGAAACATTCCGTCTCTTTTTTTAATGATCTTAGCATTCATAAATAATTTGCTGCAACCAAAGAGTATTTTTTTATTGTCGATTAACCTGTTGATTATTTTTGTATTTATCGATTAGTTGTTTTGGTCTTTAAAATGTCATAAAATGATGAAAAATGTTGATCAGTGTTTTCCTAAGCCCATTAAGACGTCTTCAAATGTCTTGTTTTGTCCGCAACTCAAATATATTCAGTTCCTGTCTCAGAGGAGTAGAGCAACCAGAAAATATCCACATTTAAGAAGCCAGTTAATAATATTTGACAGCTAATCGATTAATCAAAAGTAGAGGGAGGGTTAAATTTTGCTGTTTGGCGAAGTCTCAAAATATTCTTTATTTTAACAATTAAAAAGTTCATAGTGATGATCATTTGTAGCAGCACATTTCCCAGACTCTTCTGCTTCGCTGCATCACCAACCATATTGGATGATTCTGCAAAAATGTCTAATGCCAATCTTTTTAAAAATATAGCTTTCTGAAATACCTGGACATTGTGGTTATGGCGAGTAAACTGTGGGTAAGTTTATGGTTGGTGAAACACTGAACCAGGGTTTCCTTTGTGGATGTAATTCCTACGCAAAATGGTCCCTTAATAATATTTTGTGTCAAACATGCTCCATGTAATCTTGCGCAGGGTTTTCCACCGTGATCTAACTGTTCCCGCTGTTTCCGCCTATTACACAAATGAGGAGAAGGTAAAGAGGAGTGAACACGTCTAGAGGAACCAACAGGACTGAAAGAAAGTCATTAGCAGCGGCTGCGATGTTTTCACACCTCCACTTATTTTTTCCCCGACAGGACAGGCAATAATACAGTGTTTACATCTTGAGGCAAATGTTCACGGTGCTTAATGGATTCAACATGTTGTTTTTTTGTGGTTAAGACACCCTTTTAAGATCTCACTGTTCAAAGTTCCTCCTCAACCGAGCGCTGCTTCACAGACCCGGCTTCATTATTTAGGAGCACGATGTCCTCAATGATTTGCTTTGGGCAGTAGCATACTTATATTAAGTCTGAAAGTTGTATTTTTTACATTATAAGCATTACAACCTGCAGTAATGGATTCACCTCATTGTAATTTCAAGAAAAATAGGGAATAATCATATCTCTAATTTAGAGGAAAGGTTCCTTTTGGGCACATTTCCTTCTGTCCTACAACAGGACCCTGGCTGGACGATTCAGGCTGTGAGTGTGTGTCCTTGTGTTGGTACTGTACGTGTGTGTGTGTGTGTGTGTGTGTGTGTGTGTGTGTGTGTGTGTGCATGAGAGTGAAACGAGTACCACAGGGATGCATTTCAAAATAGGTCGTCACTAATCCCCCTTAAAAATGAACAAACCCCTGCCGTGCACCCATCTGAAAGAGAAGGAAAGTATAGAAGAAAGAAAGAAAAGACAATGAATTATGGATACGTTTTAAGAGGGATATTGCTCCCTGGCCTCCTCACTGTTTTTCATTTCTTTCCTCCTCCCCTCCCTCCCCCTGTCTCTCCCTTTCTCTCTGTGTCCTCTGCCTTCTCTTAAATCGATACGGGCTGACTGTCATGGGTCAGTGGCCTGTATGCATCAGGCTGGACTGCATCAGAGGAGCGCTGTGTCTCCCAGGGCTCTCTGTGGAGGTGATAACTCGCTCCTATCTCAAAGCACTCTTTAAGGCTTTCAATTTAACTCCAATATCCTGCTCAGATTGACTTGGGATGTCACAAAGGAAGGGAATATATATTTATATGATCATTTTTCTGGAAGGAAAGTGAGCGTGCCTAAATACCTGCAGCTATGCCCTTGCATAGATTGGAAGAATGGAAGTACATCTGGCTCAAAGACATCGTGGATTATTTTGTATGAAGGTGTATTTTAATTGCCCTTTCATAAACCCTGTCCAGTTAAGTGGTAGTTTGCTAGCTAGTTAAGCTAATGTTAGCTTCATAAGTTGGTTGAAAATGGCACCATTAGCTGAATTCTTAATGTTTCCAGCTCACTACTTCCATATGATGAACCCTGGAAAAGGGTCCTTAAAAAGGGCCCTTGATGGCACGACATCACGCTTAAAGACCGAAGCTAAAGCTCTCCAGTTGATGATCCATGTGGAAGACGTGGAAATGAAGATGCGCCATTGTTCCCGTGTCTTTGTGTAGAACTAGTTCTTGTATTTCAAGTACGTTAAGAAAACATGTAAGATCAGATCACTTATTGTATTCTAAGGTAACCCTGTTTAGCTGCATAACGTGCTTGGACACAGCAGACAGATGTTACATTTATGCTTTATTAAAACATGATGTTTTCTATTTTAACGCTACAAGAGAAAAGGCTTTTAGGTTGAGGATTTGTTAGGCTGTAACTGCACAAAACGTAGAATGAAATGCTTCTTGGCTTTGGAAATAATGATCGGTTAATACGCTTAACCGGACATGCGAACGTAGAAACTCACTTTTTGATTAACTCGTCACACTTTTTCTCTGGTATTTCTGGTTTTTAATCCAAACTCTTTATACGCTGATTATCTCTCTACTACAGTCCCATGTACGCTGCTTTACCATGCACAGATATGATCAATTATATTGTTATTTAAACTCAAGACTGCAGTTTATCTGCATCACAGTGGTGTGTGTGTGTATGTATGTGTGTCTAGCCACAGGCTTCTTCGCACTCCAAGTCCAATTACCTGTGTTAAGGCCACATCTGAGACGGGGGATTACAGCGTATTATTCTAGCACAAACAACTCTGTTTCTCTGCCCACCAACCTGCAGACAGCCAGACACAGGCAACCGAGGAAGGTGTGAGAGGTGTTACATTAGCACCTGGATGTGCGAACAGCAGACGAGTGACCTTTTACCGGTGACTGATACACTACCTAGCAAACTTGTTCGCCTCCTGTGGATTCTTCCTCTGTCCTCAACTCTTCTGGAAATCTTTCCGCCCCTGCCTCTCACATTTTTTTTTTCCGTTCTTTTCTTGTCTTTCTTTGTCTGATGTTCTGTTTTTTTTTTGTTTTTTTTCTCCGTGTCTTAAATCAAGCTTTCATTTCATCTTCCATTTTCTCTGCTCCATCTATTGAAGCGCTCTTCACACAACCATAGCGTCTCAAATTTGCTCTCAGTTTTTGACAGTTGATACGTTAACCAGAGGATGTTAGACAAGATGTCGCCTTATTCCCTTGACTTGTTGACACCACTTGAAATTTTTCTTGTGATGCAAAATAGTCTATTAAACATCCTCAAGGCACCCCAGAAAGGCCCTGAAAGTACTTCCCCCGCATATAAACACCTAACAGTCACAATTCTTAAGCCAAAAATGTTGCATCCGTCTGTTTCTTTAGTTTTGTTTTTACAGTTTTGTCTTGTCTTCTTCCCTGTAACACGTAGCAGCTTACTATGGCGGCACAAATCGCTGTGCCTGAACATCCGTGAGACACACAACTTCCTTCAAGTCACCTGCCAGGGGCTCTAATTAGACTGATAAGCAGTGCAACTGGAATCAGCTCTTCCTGGTAATCAGCCCCACGGAGCCCAGACAGACGGCTAAATGAGGAGGAGATGAGCCGTGCAACCCAACAGGTGTCCTTAAAAAGACAGGGAGGTGTGCTTATACAGTCTTGTCTTTCCCCTCTCTAACTACTCGAGTTCAATCTCTGGAGAGTTTGGTGCATATAGAGAGATTCTGCAGTTATTTAGGAAGTGAATGCTGAAAAAAATGTGGCCGCTTCTGTGGTGTATAGATTTAATCATCACGCTGTGACTGAATCGCTGTCTCACTTTTAAAAGGAATTGTTTGAGAGACTGCGGTAAGATGATTGATTCAGAGTGTGTGTGTGTGTGTGTGTGTGGGGGGGGGGGTTATACAATAGCAAACCCACTAGTCAAACTGTGTATTTAGATTTTTGAATTGCATCCCATCCTGAATACATTTCTTGCTTTTTCCTCTTTGCAGCCGCAGCTGCTCTGCTTCAGACATACAATAATGATGATCACATTTTGTCCTCGAGCAACATAGTAATAAAAAAAAAAAGAGCCCAGTTACACATCAGGCAGGCTGAATACAAAATTATATCAGAACTAATACAATCTCAGAAGGGAAATGTCATATTTGTCATTTTGACACCTGCGTGAGACTGTCGCGATGCAACATTTTACACCCACCACTCCCAGCTGTACACAGAACGGCAACGCGGAGGCTTCACAGAGACGGGGGACAGGAAGGCAGATAGGACGCAGCTCCAGGTTACTTTATCCACTCTCTGAGGAAGCACGTCCACTGTACTCTAGACGTGGTTTTGAGGGATTGACTTAAAGGCCGCTGACAGCAAATGTGTTTTGCTTTGACATCAACCTCCTCTAGCTGAAAGCATCTAGAATGATGTGGAAAAAAAAGAAGCCTCTGAAACATAATTCAAAATGCTCAGGCGGTGCATTAGTTGGACCTGGAAGGCTGAAATTGTTTGAAAGGGAACAAAACAGAAGCTTTGTAATCAAGGTGTCTTTCAGGTGGACTTTCATGCTGTTGTTTTTGATGAGTTTATACTCAGGAGCACATTAGCAGCTCAGCACATTGTGGGACCCAGTCAGGGTCCATTTTGGATTGTGTTGGGAAATGGTGGCATCTTTTACTGAGTCATACTGTCGCATTTATTCCATTAGGAAGAGAAAAATGAAGCAGCAATATTTATTAATGTGGAGCTGAAACAATTAGTCCGTTAATTGCTATCGCTGTTAATTAAATGTTTGTCATATTTCAAGTTTCTCCGTTGTGAGGTTCTTTGTCTGCTGTGATAGTGACGTGAATAGATTTGGGTTTTGGATTGATAGTCGGACAAAACGAGCATTTTCAGGTCACCTTGATGTCTTTCATCACATACTGCCATTTTACTGACAAAGTAATCCATTGATTGGCAGGTTAATTGACAATGAAAATGATTGTTTATTGTAGCCCTAGTTTCAAATAGCAGAGTGTATCTAAATGTAGTTTTTCCACTAATGTATGATGCCAACAGACATGATGATGGTTGATTAGCAGTGAGCTACTGTTGGACCATGAAGCTATTACATGCAGGATTTTCTGGAAAGACAATGTATTGAGTCATACAGAAATACCCCCTCAATCATCTCTTGTGATCCTCTAGAAGTGCGGCGGTGTCTGTATCCGCAGAGACCTTGCCTTCTGCCTGTGTTTTCTTATTTTACTTTGTTTCTTGGCGTCAGCCTTTGGGCACTGGGTGTGTAGACCACAGGAATGTGCAAGCACAAGTCCAAGAGTAAGCTACGGAAATGGCAGATAAATAAAAAAAAACCTGCAAATGCAAAGCAAAACGCCAAGCGGACAAAGTTCGATCCAAAACCAGGGGGTCGGCTTTCAATCTCGCTGCCGTATGCGATGCTGCAGGCGGCACGCTGGGCTGCGATCTGGCAACCGGGGTCAGAGGGCGTGGGCTTGGTGGTGTCATTTAGCCAGAGGGAGGAGGGGCTGTTTACAAACACTAAGCGACAATATTAAAAGTATTCCTGTCAAAAGGGTTTGTTTTTGGGGCATTTTGCCTTCATTATATTGGTCACAGAAGAGATACAAAATAGTATTTGGGGCAAGTTTTAACCATCAGAATGCCCTTGTGGACCATTTTCAACTAAAACAAGAAGGAGCCACTAATTATTCCTCAAGCAAAAGAAAATCCTCACAAACAAAATAAATATGATCCTAGCCAAGAAATCTGATTTAATTTGGTTAAAACAGTGAAACTAACTATTAATCTGACATGTTTTTGTGTGGTTGGTCATTGCATATTTTATATTGATTTAAATGTTATTGACCTTTCAATTCAAGAAGTCATACATATTTTTCATGTTGTTTGTTAGAAATGGTGATTCTTACCAGCCTACACAAGTGCATTGCTTCTTGGATTGTATATTAAACTTTCCAGATCTTTAGTCTTATTAATATATAACTGTAAATTCTCAACCCTAACCCAAGAGTTTGGGAATTCAAGGTGGTTACATCAATCAGTTACTGAGCATGTCTGTTCAGCCGTTGCGAGGCGTCGTCAGTCTCCCATCACGGTAACGTTAGCTGTATTTGTAACAAACAGCGGTTAAACAGCTTCAGATCGTATTGTGGTGGGAAACAATTTAATGTTTCACGGTTGTAATTGTCTTTGGTCACAAACCTGTGACCTTGGGCCACACGTATGCTTTGGTAAACCTGCTGCATGTGTTGATGTTCTCTGTTGTCTATAGATTGTTAGCTGATAGATCCTGTTTTTAGATCAAATCCACTTGATTACTGTCACAGCCCCCCCCCACCCACCCCCCTTCTCCTGCCTCACCCCGTCTCTCATCCTCTCCCTCGTATTCCTGACTTGAGTGATGGCGTTTGTGATTCCTAATGACAGTCGGAACAAATCTGCGGTAATGAGGTCAAATTGGGTTATTTTTTTTTTTTTCTTTCTCTGAAATCACCCTTCACAGCTCCGTACGATCAACCTGTTCCTGAGACTCAGACTGGGTCCTGGATCAGAGCTCCAGTGAACCAGCGTGAAACAGATCAATTCCTTCCTCTGGAAGACCTCCCTGCAGCCAAAATGGACGCCCTGTCCTTCTGAGCATGTCTGTTGTTTTCCCAATATCCAAGACTTATTATCTCTTGACTCACTGGAGCTCATATCCTGGCCCTGTGCATCCTGCTACGTTTCCAAACTCTGCCTTATGACAGCTTTAGCATATTTATTGATTTATTAAGGTTTTCCAGTGTGAGTATTTGCGGACCTCCTACCTAGCCTCATCTATGATAATGCATTTATCTATAACAGAAGAGGTATGTGTGCACGCTTGCATGAGCACTCACAGCCACGTAATGATGTGTGTTCCTCCTGGCTTGAGCAGGATGTCGGCACCAACACATCATTACGATTCGTTCGAGCCATTAGCTTGTGGGGAGAGAGAATTGTGGAAGAAAAGCACAACCGGGCGCATTGCAGCCGCGTGAGTGTGTGAGTGTCTATGAATATGTACAGTGTGTGTGCTTGTGGGTGTGCAGTGTGCCCTCCTGTGCGCCGGTGTGCATACACAGTATGTGTGTGCTCAGTGATGTGGTTAGTAATGTGGAGACCTGCAGGAGACGGTCCGTGGAGAGTGCCTGCAGGATAATTGCTGCCACAGTGACAGGTAGGGCTGCCTCTGTCAGAGTTCCCTCAGTGGGGAAGCAGTGGAAGTGTGTGTGTGTGTGTGTGTGTGTGTGTGTGTGTCAGCTACGCCATCCTTTCCTCCAATAAGTATGTCCCCAGTAGGCTCCCTTCAGACGGTGGCAGACTTCCAGATGTTTTCATCTCGTATCACACACACATCCAGGGAAAGAAATGAAGCGTTGTTTACAGGGAGCCCCAATCTTAGATCGTTTGGATATCAGTTTTACGTCAGAAAAGAGGAAATGTCTTTTCATCTAGCTTTAGGGTATCATGTCCTATCTCACATGGAGTATATTTCAGTTGCTAAATGCTGTACACTGTAGAGGGCTCTTGATGCGGATGCAAGACTTGTTAAAGTCTCCCTGAAGGCTGCAGTAAATGTTTTTGATGTCTTATTGACAGCAAAGCTGCCAGCTTCTGTTTTAGCAAAAGGTCACCCAAAGACCCAACGGCATGGCTCTGTGGCATGCTGGATCTCTGATGACCATGATTGTTTCAGATGTGCATTGTTCACCTCATCACTCACTGTAATCTTCAAGCATATCTGTTCTTCGTGAGTGATTGTCAGATGCGATTTACGTTCGCATATGTCACACATCTGCAGATTGTCATCTCTGAAAGGGAGCGTAAACGGTGTAAACATGTCCCGGTGAGAACGCAGAGTGACATCCGTGGGGTTTCTCCCACATCTGGAGGTGCCCACCATCCAAGTCATTTGCCGGTGCTGCTTCTGTTCCCCCCCGATCTCCTGCAGTCCGTGAAGAATTGGTGTCAGCGCCTATCAAAGGCAAAATGCCTATTCTACACAGAGTGTCAGAACAGCCACAATCTATTAATCAAGCAGGCGGCTAAGAAACAGATATTATGTGTTTGCGCGTGTGTGTGTGTGTGTGTGTGTGTGTGTGTGTGTGTGTGTGTGTGTGTGTGTGTGTGTGTGTGTGTCTGCACATGTGCAGCAGAGGCAAAGACTCATCCAGGTGTTTTATTCAGCTATCTTTGAAATGCGCCTCTAATAAGGGAGGATGCAATTATAAATGTGTCATGTGGGTTCTGTTTGAAAGAGGAAGGGGCCGATAATGTGTTTGATGCTGAAGGCCGTGACAGGGTCTGCAGCGAACACAAGGCTCATGCTGATTGCACGACCACAGCCATTAGAAAGCAGGCATCGTCTCCCAGTCCCTTTTTCTACTGTGTTGTCTTTCATCATCGGCTATAATGTGTCAACCAGACGAAACTAAGAGGAAACATTTCTGCTTTTGTGGTATGCTGTATTTTGCGGGAGAGTTCAATGCATTCTGTTTGCTAGCGAAGGTTTGTGGAGTGTGTTGATTTAGGCTGAATAACAGCAGTTGGTTTGTTTGGGAGCGCTGTTGGCTTATCCGCGGGAAACGATCGATCGGGGTGAATAAACAGTGAGCCAGCCAGGACCCCCTGCTGTTAACAGCGTGGCTCTACCATGTGACAGACATGGTGGTGTATGATTGGCACTGCTGATTGGACGTTAGAGCCTAATGATGTCATGGCTATCATCATGTTGGGTATACTGAGAGAGAGAGAGAGAGAGAGAGAGAGAGAAGATGGTTTGTTTTCTTTTCAGATTAAATGTTTGGCTTGGTGTAGCTCCATAATTACTTTTTAGGGATTAAGTTTAACTGTAAAATTAGATTATGTCTAATTATCTTAGACTTCTAGATATAAGCCGCCACGTTTAAAGAGTGAGTGGGTAGAGAGCCACACTGATGTTGCGAGATATATTACTCAGCGCTGAAATGATTTGACAATTGATAGGAAATTAATGAACAACATTTGGCATATTATTTAATCATTTCAGTCATTAATTAACCAAAAATGACACTTTCCCAATATGCAATATGCATATTTGCATAACTACAAACAAATATTTGCACCTGATTTGATTTAATATTCAATTTTGATACAATGATGATGGTGGAATTCTGTCTTGATTATTTATTATTATATATTGAATGGAGGCTGTTGTATTTCTATTTATTTTTTTACCTTCCATTCTCCTTCGGACCAGCTCCGCCGTGTCCCTCTGTTTTATTCGTAGGTTTTCTCAAAGGTGCAGGTCCCTTGATTTGGTGCCTTGATTTATAAAAGCCAAGGAGCAGAATAACAATTGATACGCATGAACAGGAAGAGACAGAGGGGAGAGTAGGTCTGTGGGATTTCCTCGCCGTCTATGTGTGTCTCTGCACAGAGAGTAGTGTATATTAAGTTATTTACAGGATGTTTATTCTCACCATAAAAAACATCAGAGCTCATGTGAAAGTCATTTTATATTAGTGTGTTTGTGTCCCCTGTAGAATATCCTCTCTGTAGGAACAAATAAAAGCAACGACAATATCTGTGAACTGATTTACATTTTGATAAGCATCGGCGTGCGGAAGTCGGATGTAAAGAAGTCACATACATGTTATATATCATACATGTAATAAATACGCTGCTGCTCGGAAGTCAGCGCTGCGGTTCTTCGTACTCCAAAGGGATATTATTGTTTTTGTTTCCCACGTAGGATTTTTACTGAGAAGATGGGTTGCCGTGCATGTTATCTGTCAGGGGGATCAGGTGCTTCTCCCTCTCTCTTCCTCCCCTCCCCCCCTCCCCCTCCTCCTCCTCGCTCCACTCTGATAGGTAGAGACAGCCATCATATGTGCAAGGGGGAAAGTGATGGGCGGAATGGCAGCTTTAATATCGGAGCGATTGCCTGCTGATAAGGCTAACGGCTGTGGAGAGGCGTGAGCGTCAGCCCTCCTCCGCAATAAACACTTTCATTTTGTTTGGTCGGAGTGACGGATGGAGAGATGGAAGTGGTGAATACACGACCTGAGGAGCAGGAAAGGGAGGGGGGAGATAGATGGAATGGATGTGGATGTTATTCAATATTAACAGATCAATCAGAGGGTGGTGAAATATGCATTTTGTCAACTATATACCCCCATTCGGGCAAAGAGGCAACATTATGGTCATGTGACAGCGCTGGCTGCTGTGCCGTGTTGAAATACAAAATACTTACAGCTTACAGTCGGTGATTTGTCTCCCAATACTGAATTTATATTGCTTCTAACAATAACAACCCTGTCGTATATCAGAAAAATGAATATATATATTCATGACTTTAAGCTCTGATGACTTCGTGATAATCATTTCTCAATTGCTATTAGAATCTATGACGAGGAGAGCACAATTGCTTCAGTTTGCGGCATATGGCGGAGAAAAGCAACATTTTAATCAAATTGTATCTCGTCACAAGATAATTTGTGTTGAGCACATACGCTATGGAGCAATTTAAAGGTCACATAAAATCAAGCTTCAATGCGTGCTTGTGTTTGGTTTTTTTTGCGTTTTTATTCATTAGTGAGCGTGTCAAGGAAAGTCAACGACGTTCTGGAGGATTCTTTAGATTGATGATTAAAATGGCCTTTTCGTCCTCTTCTTCCTTCCTCTTCAACAAGTTCTTGACAAGTTTTTGAAGTATTCTTCAGTTCTTCCTGTTCACCTGGCTGCATTTGCTCATGCTTTAGCAGAGACATTCAATGCACTTCTAATATTTAGTCATTTTAAAAAAGGAAAAATGTTCTTTAGCAGCTGTTCCAGCTGAAATCATTCAGTTGTATTTAATGAATTTTGTAATAAATGTACTATATATAGAGGCGCACTGCTTGTGAGAGACACCCATCGTTATTGGTGATAACAGTAAGTGTTGCTTATTAAACACTCCTTGAGCGGCTACTTTTAAAACATAAGAGGAACTGGTGGATGTGGTTATAGTGCAGCCAAACAAACACACGTTATTTTAATATAGAAGTCGTGTGATTTCGTGCAAAAACGGCAGGACGCAGTAGAGTTGATTTGCTGAGAAGTTGGAGGCAAACTCTTCATCTCACAGCTAACTCTGGCTGCTGCATCTTGTTCCATTACACACTTGGAAAATTGAAAATAATCTATTGAAGTATGCACAAAATGACCGTTGTCTTGTTTTGTAGATCCTGGTCAACGCTAACCTCTGACAAATATAGTGTGTTTGCTGTGACTGCTTCACAATAATAAACACAACCGGTTCTTCAAAGAAGCGGCAGTAGGAAATGTTCAGTTTGCATTAGCAGTAATTCAGCACAGCTCTGACACAGTGAAATAAGAATTAAGCTAACATCAATGAGATCAAATTAAAAAACGAAACACTCGATTACATGCGGCTGCATCGCTTCCTGTTTCTCTCCTGTGTGCAGGTAGACACTCTGAATCCAGTGTGTTGATGGCGGACTCCGCCACTAACAGTGAAAGCTACTCTATAGAGAGTAATTACACAATGTAAATTAATATATGGCTGAAAAAATTAGTTTTTTATTTCATGAAAATCTTTATTTTGGAAGTTAAACAGCCTGCTTCCCTTACAGAGTCATTGCTAGTTATTTACTAATAGAAGTCCTTTTAATTATATTATTTTTAACTGAACATGCTTGTATTGTACACAAGTGACACTGAAGGCCATTTTAAGATATTAATTCACCAAACATTAACTGAATTCTTATTGAATAGTTCCAAGTCATCAGGCAATTCTCTAATTTATAATCGCCAATAAATCTGTTGCACATGTATATCCTTTAAATTGTAAGCCCATGGAAATAGAGCACATTTAAACACAAATGCCTTTTTGGCCTTTCCTGTGCTTTTGTTGCCTGCTGAACATCAGATCATATGGCTCAATGTGACTCGGAAACCGAAAAGATTAAATGAGCAGCAGGGATCAGATCTCGATATTAGAAGTCAGACTAGATAGACTCAGACAACGCCTATTAAAATGGCTGGAAGAGCGTCTCTGAAATGAGTCCTGACATCTCTTTTCCACAGTCTGTCAGGAGTATTCGGTGGCTAATTTGAAGCTTACAAAATCTCTGTGAGTGTCTGTGAGAAAAAGAGAAAGAGAGCGAGAGCTCCAGTGGGAGGTTAATATAAGGGGTGACCAAAAAGAGATGCTGTAGGCTGTTATCTGTACAGTCAGTGACAGAACAAGCAATCCATTGGCTGGATTCTCACTGCAGCCGAGATCCATCCAGTTACCAGCTAATGAACCCGGCAAGTACATTGTATTTACATTTAAAGTGGCTGTTGTGGAACTGTCCTTTCCCCCAGGTTGATTGGAGAGTCCTCAGCTTTGATTCACAAGTAAATACTGACCTTCAGGCTTCTTTGGTTTCACCGTAACACGGTTAATGTCAGCTTGTCAGTCAAAACCTGAGCTGCAGCCGCTATGACGTGTCTGTGTGTTGATTCCAGGCTAATCTTTTCGTAGTTTGACTCGAGATGTGTTGCGACCCCAGAGGGGTCCTCATTAGGACCAAAACGTTGTGTGACCTTTTAGCGGCTTCACCTCGTCCCCCCACCTACGCCCTCGCCCAGCTGGGCCCAATTACCTTGCTCATTACCCCCCTCCTAAATAGCACCAGGACTGTGCAGGTACCGTAGCTATCTATGGAGCGGCAATATGTCTCCGACTAAATACAGGGGTGGCAACATGAAATGAAAACGAGTTGAGACATGCCAGTTGAAGACTTTCCTTCTCAATAAGGGCAGAAGATTTTCTTCTTTATCCTCTTGCTACTTCCTTTGTGTGGCACTCTAATTTAAATGTGTGTGTATATTTGACCTTTCCCGCTCTCTCGCCTCTTTCCTTTATCCTCCTTTTAGCCATCCTTCAGAAACCCCTGGCTGACACCTAAAATATATGATGTCCCCTTCGCTGCCATGTTGATGAGATGATAGGATGATCAATGTTTTCTGGATCCTTAATAACCAGAAAGAGAAAAGAGGAGAGAGGAAGAGCGAGAGAGATGGATGATTATCCTAAAAGTAGCGTGCTTAATTAGATGGAATGCTGCATACATTGTGGACTGAGTGGAATCATTGGGATAGATTAAAATACTAATTAAACAGGCCCTTGCCTAGTGTGAGGTGGGGTTCAGCTCTTCAGGGTCATTTGCATAGCCTTCATCTGGGGAAATGGGATTTAAAGGACCTGCTCTCTTTCTCTTCCTCTCTTTAACTCTCACTTTTTTTCCCCTTTTCCCTTTTCCCCATTACCAATCACATTCACATGCTAACAAACTCAATTAAAATTATGCTCCATTTTTTTTTGTTGCACTCTATAATTTGGCATAATCTATTAAGGCCTCTTTGATTTTGTTTTTCAATATACATGTCTCCATCAAAGTGAGGAAGAGACGTTGAGCACAGGAGGGGGAAAAAAAGACGGTGAAATGTGTGATCTTGAACGGTGGATATTTAACATTGCCTCACTTTGGTTTGATTTGCATGAAAAAATCTTTCGTGAACAAAGCTTTGGAAATAGAATGCCATATTTGATTAGATCAATAGATCTGAGGATCAAACTCGGGTGGTGTATTAATTACTGCAAGAACAAAGGCAGACGCTCACATTATTGTGTGCTGTGAATCTACAAGCACTTCATCTGCTTTTTTGGGTAACATTCAGCAGGTCTGACTCAAAGTGTGTGAGGATAACAATACATTTTTATTGGTAAATTATGTTTGCATTTTACATTTTTAACCGTGGCTCTATGGATGGAAATGAAAGTCTGTCCACCGCTTTGGCCCAGACTGAAATATCTCAACAGCTGGATGCATTCTCATGACATTTTGTACAAAAATTCATGGTTTCCAGAGGATGAATCTTATTGATTTCGATGATCTCCGAAGTCTTCCTTTTGTGGAACCATTATGTTTTTGTTTGAAATGTCTCAACAGCTATTGGACGCATTGCTTTTGAAATTTGGTTCAGACATTTATGTCCCTCTGATGATGAATTGCGATAACTTTGGTGATCCCTGAATGTTTCATTTAGCGCTATCATCAGGTCACAATTTAAACATTTTCAGCCCAATTAGCTACAAAACTAATGACCGCTGTGCTTTGTGTTTAGGGCTGATTAGTAAATGGTAGCATACTAACACGTATAGCCAAGATGATGAACATGGTAAACATTATTCCTGCTAAAGCTTGTTTGTTCTTCTGCGTACCGACAAGGTGAGGACGTAGGCTACTCCTCAAAGATGTAGCTACACTTTGGGGCGACGGCTGTTACAGAAAGGGAATGTGGAAACTGCAAAAACTGTGATTGGTCAGCTTGCACGTAAAAAAAAAAAAAAAAAAGCACTTATTTTCTCCTTTTCAGACACACAAAGCCATCTCTTCTGCAAACGTTCTGCTCACTGCGACTCCACAACGTAGATACAACGAACACATGAGATCTTGTATCACAAAGTAAATGTACACTGAGGGGAACACAATTCAAGTAGAAACAACCGGATCATGTACAATACATCGGCGTTAGTGTTGCATTGGAGATATCAGCGGGTGAAATCCGACAATAAACAATAAATCACACCTACTATCGTTAAGCTCTTGTGTCAACCATAAATCCCGCTTATCCATCATCATGTTAACATTCTGGCATTAACGTGTAGCGGAGAGCACCACCGTGCCTAAAGCTGTATTCACACGACAAGCAACAAAACAGCCAAGAGTGGACAGGTACATTATCAGAAAGTGTTGCTCAAGAGCTCGTTGAGATAGTTGTGTCATTAAATAGCACTGGGAACTAAATAACAGCATTTGTTTTAAATGGAAGGAAACAAAATATGATTGGTTGATGTTTTACTGCGTCATAGGAGCGCAGAAAAAAAGTTGAGACCAGCTCAACTTTGATTTGTAGCGATTCACGCCTGCGACAAGTGTTGGGCAGCAATTTGTAACTTCATGTCACCAGCTTCCATCTAAGATGACTTGTAGCCCGTTGCTGCGTCGCTCGTAGTGTGAAGCATTATGAGTACAGCCTCACAGAGCCGCTAGCATAGCCGTGGACCCCTACCTATTATAGGCCCTCTACCCATACAACACATCATTCCTGCAAGGGCCACAACAGACTCCTGTCAGCTGGAGAACTGCTTGCTGTCATTCCCTGAAGAATGTTTTTCCAAGTTTGTGTGTGTGTGTGTGTGTGTGTGTGTGTGTGTGTGTGTGTGTGTGTGTGTGTGTGTGTGTGTGTGTGTGTGTGTGTGTGTGTGTGTGTGTGTGTGTGGGCTGGTCATTTTCCATGACCAGTTTGACATCTGACTCATGCTGTTACATCCACTGCATCATTCTCAGTTTCACTGACCACTTGTTTTGCCTCAGGAACGGAAAAATCTGCTACTTTGTCATCCACCGCTCATACTCAACACCTCCTCTGCTTTTGTCTCCTGTGCAGTCCAAGAGAAGCCACAGCTGGAGAAGGAGACGGGCCTGAAGATAGTGGAGGCTGGAGTTAGTGACGTAAGTTGTACTCACTAAGAATATCTGTTATTCAGCTCTGTGTGTAAAAAGAAAAAGAGCGGGTGTGCGCTTGTGATTGTGTGCGTCCTCTGTGTTTGGGCACATGGGACAGGAATAACTCTGTGAACCCAACTTGTCTCGGCATCCGGATCACACCTGCAGGTTCAGTTGTGCAGCCAAACACTAATCTGCAGCAGCAATGAATTCCAAACACACATCCCTTTAAGTGTGTCGCTTTGATGACCGTCCCCCGGGTTAATTTCCTTTAGGTCTCTAAGAGCTGTCGTCACCATGGCAAATAAAACACAACAAGACAAAAGCGTGATGCATTTTGTGAAACATAAAGTAAGTGTTGATCATCACAGCAGAGCAACAATAACCAGATTATCCTGAGTGCTGTCACTTTGTCTGGAGCCCTGATTCTCCTGTGACATATTCATTGGAAAGAATTAAGTGGAGAGCAGGAGGACACTCAGGATGATCCAGATGAAAGGAGAGTAAATGTGTTTTCATTGAACACTGATAAATATTCATATGTATCAGCGGTAAGGATCTAATCAAGCACCCATTGATGCGTCTTGGCCCTCAATGTTCGCCTGGTAAATGAGTTTCTTTATGGAAATGAGACAGACAGCCTTAGACCCCTGAGCTGCCCTGATCATGAGGCATGCTGGGAGCTAAATGGATGTGGCCTGTGCATCGCAGGACAGTTGCCATTGGCAACAACCGTCACACACTGTATAGACAAGATCATTTTCCCGTGTTAGTCCCTTCTATACTGTCTCCCTTTGGTGTCGCTGCCTTTCTTCGCCCATCTGCCTCCCACTTATATCTTTTTTAGCACCACATTCTCTCTCGTCTTATTCCACATTGTGTCTTCATCACGTTCTTCTCAATTATCTCTGATTCGCATTTTTTTTTCTTTTTTCTTCTCTGTGACTTTTGTCCCGTTCTTTGTCTGCCTCTCCTCGCCTCTTTTTCATTCTTTTATTCCCACTCAGACTGATTCCTGCGCTTTGCCAGAACTGGTACAGGGCCGTGTTTGTCATATTGGGCCTATTTGTAGATAATTAGCTGCAATAATAGCCTCTCTGCAGGAGCCAGGGTGAGGGAGGGAGGAAGGGAGGGAAAGAGGGAGGGAGGAAAGGAAGAATCTGTCTTCCACCTCATGGGGAGAAAATCCACGCCAGACTCTGTTTGTAGAAATGCATGTCAAGGAAGCGCAGCATTTACTGTACTACAAATAGAGAGTTGGCAAAGTATAAACCCTGAAAACTCACTCAGAGGGTGTTTTATTATCAACAGCTCTAATGTGGATGTGTGTGATGTTACCAGTTTGTATTTAAGAAGTGGAGAGTTGAGGGTAAGTTGGGGAAAATAGTAGCTTTTGACAGGAGAGCCTGTGGAGTGGGCTCTTCAAATACATTAGTTTAAAAGGTGTTAAACCAAAAGCCTGCTTTCAGTAAATTTGCAGTAAATTGACCACGGTTATGAGTGAATGCATATTGGAGGTTACAAAATGGGTCTTCTTTAGCCTGCTTATTAGTGGCAAAAATAGAAATATGCTGGATAAAATTGCTCAGTCGATCCATAAGAGGTATAGAGCGGGAAATTAGGCAAAGCATCAGTGCTGAGCTTTTCACAGACAGTATTCTTTCCACAAGCTCGTATAAAACCATCAATGTGCTCGGTATCATTAGGTCTTATCACTGACAACTCCCCCCCTCCTCCGTTTTTATTTAAGAGGTGACAAATGACAAAACAGCTTAGCAAGATGTCCAGATAGAGCGAACGTCAATAGCGGTAGATGCGGACGCGGATAAGCAAATGTCAAAGTGGGGGGAAGGAGACATCCATCAATAGGCCGAGCAATATCTACTCCATTATAGATCGCAAGGAAGTCGGCTTCCTAAACAGAAAAAATGACTACTTTGTTTATCTTGAATAATGTATATATATACGTGTGTGAATATGATTCTTATTAACAGCTGTTTCCCAAGTGGGAGCTGCACTCTTGTGGAAACACAAAAGCCAAAAGTAGATCCTCTCACAGCAATTTGTAAGTCCTGTAAAGGTGTGAAAAACTGTGAGGGTGGAAAGAGAAATGAAGTGGAAAGAAATGCGTGGTTGGTGAGGCCTCTCACTCACTGAAACCATACATATAAAGTACATACATATAAGTACCCGTGCTAGTATTACACAATACTTCAAGTGTGGAAATAAAACCTGGCCGATCATACCGTGCTTTGTTTCCTCAACTAGTATCGTTTGTAAATGGAACAAAGCTCTCTAGCTGTGCATCCCTCACCGCCTCCTCGGATTTTGTTTCCGTGCAGGAGAGCCGGGGGGGGGGGGGGGGGGGGGGTGAATCGACCCCCCCCATGCTGGAGACAATGACCAGGCATTAGGCAAAAGGGTTGCTTTAGCTGGGAGTCATAGACACAGCATGGCTGCTACAAGTGGGGAGCGTAGAGACGGAATAAAAGGGAGGCTCACAATGATATTTTTTGAAAGGGAGGAGTATCGTTAAAGACACAGGGTATTCTACGACCCTCATAGGTTTGAAACAGCTTCCAGTGTGCTGAAAAATGTAGTCAACAACCTTTATTTTACTTAATGCTTGTGAGGGGATATTTAAAAAATAGAAAGTCTTCAACAAATCTAACAGCTAAGATGACAAAACTCCCCCTCCATGTCTAACAAACTAGCAATGTTAGCAAACGCTAGCAGTTTGCTTTTTCGCAAATGCCAAGGAAGTGTGTGTTTAATCATTTATGGCTTTGCAATAGCAAATGATATGATACGTAGCTGAACAGAGAAGCAGACCCTAGCCTAGTAGCCTTTGCACCAAAACATTTGACGTTGTCCACATGGGGGAAGTGGCATTTTTTGCTACAATGCCTATCTTGGGCCATAGCACACTGGTTTAAGAGTCATATTATTGTGAGTTATGATGGCTCTAAAGGCATATTTTAAAATTCTCAAATAAATTAATGGGACTGGGGTAAAATATTATGGGAAAGTTTTGAAAATGCATTGGTAAAAATGTGTGTGAAGCCTGTAAAGAACGGTAACGTATTCCCAAATCAATCCCCATCCCAATACACTGCAATTTGGACGCACACATTTCCACATTCAACCTGCCTGCATTCGATGGTCCCTATTTGATTAAATTGGTAGTAAAATTAAGATTCATTGACATTTTGACAGCGGCCTCATGTTCAAGATAACTCCGGCAAACTGCTTATGTGAAGAGGCCCTCATTAAGCATCGAATTCCCTGAGCTACATGTCAACTGATTATTCAACCACTAAATGTAAATCATATATGGCAGGCAGTGAGTCTCTGCACTGTTTGTGTGTGTGCATGAACAAATGTACAGTAAATGTGTACAGTATTGTCCTCAATGCATACTGTAATTGTCTTTTATAGGGCTTAAGTGTGCGTTTTTGACATGTCTGACTGTAAATGTGTACCTACAGTTAGTCTCTGGTTTTCCATTTGATTTGTACTCTAGCTACGTAAAGGCAGTGGAGGCATTTCATGGTGGTAGAAAGCTCCCGTTATATTTCTAATCAAAGAACTAAGAGCAGAGGCACAGAGGCAAAACTCATCTCAGA
Source organism: Cebidichthys violaceus (assembly GCF_023349555.1). NCBI lineage: Eukaryota > Metazoa > Chordata > Actinopteri > Perciformes > Stichaeidae > Cebidichthys > Cebidichthys violaceus. Next base: position 10,278,140 of record NW_027176318.1, on the reverse strand, counting down.
GAAAGGTCACCTGTAGTTACGGCCCCTCACTATGGATTTGAAGGCTTTCTTTCCAATATCCTGTGCCATAATTAATGCAAGAGCACATCTGTTTGAAAGAGTTCTGACTGGCTTCCTCAAAAAACACTACGGCGCATCAGGTTTTGAGTATTATCCTAGAGTACAATAAGAATGTTTACATCTGATTATGATCTATTGTTTTTCTATGAACCATCTACGTGATGAGGTTGTTTATTTGTTTAAGACCTGGCGTTTCATTAGTTTTAATAGCGATGGTGCTTCTTCCTGTTCTGTAGTGCAGTTTGTATGAATATGGATGTAACTCTAGCATTTATTTTTGTCAGCGGCATACTTTTAGGAATGGCAATGTCAGGCCACCACTCTGCAAACTGAAGTATCTCAACATTTACAGGATGGTTTTGCACACGTTGTGGTACAGATTTGGTGGCCAGACACTTTATCCCAGCAACGTCGGTGATCTCTGTACAGTTCCGCTTGCCGAAGTCAGTTCTTTAGTTTATGACCAAATACCTGCAAAACGGATAACTAACACTCAGCTTTACTTTGTGCCAGTTAGCAAATGTAACATGCAAAACACATGCTAACATGCAAAACTAAGATGGTAAAAATGTTAAACATGTTGCTGTACCTTATAATCACGGGCATGTTAGCATTGTCGCTGTGACCATGTTTGCGTGCTAAAGTTAGCATTTAGCTTAGCAGGTACAAGCCTGCTTCTGTTATAAATGGACATTTAATATAATACCCTCGGTTGATTGTCCCTCCAATACAGGGTTACAGTAGTAAGTTGAGCAACAAAGAGCACTCAATATGATCCAATAACGTCTTGGCTCAGGATTGATCACATTACATTTGCATTTTGTTTTGATGGAAAACTTTTTCCCATGAATATTTATTTCCACATTTTTTTATACTGTGCGCATGGTTGTCAGGCAATATCTGTGCATTTTTGCTTTCCTTTAATCTAACAATGCCCGAGTATTGTAGCGTGTACCACTTAACAACAAATACCATGTGCAACCATCAGCAAATGCAATTCCTCCGAGCGAATGGGACAAATCACTTCAGAGGGGACTTCAAAGGAAAACCACACTGACCATTTCCAACCAGAGAGAAGAGACAGATCCACAGGCTGAAATAAATAAATTATTGTGAGTTGTACAAATTGATCTTGTAACGGCATGGATATATGCTTTACTTCAAAACATGTTTCCCCATGCTGCTTTTTCAAGCTGCATTTTTTTTTTTTAAGAATCACAAGATGAGAAAAATACATTTTTATGTAAATTTTTCGAGATCTCTTCTTCTCATTTAAGTGTGAGTTTGGCGCCTCAGAGGAAACGCTAGTGGCACGGCTGCACTGCAGGGTATATTTTCTACCCGTCGTTGTGTTGTGTATGTATATGTGAACTGAATGTGTGTAGACGCTTCAGCAAATCAATTCCACATTGGCCCTCAATTGCCTTTTCCACATTGACAACCTATCTCCTTCAGACACTGTAATAAACCCAAACAATGAAAAAATTGCCGCCTATAAAAATTTCAACAGTGCAGGAAGGCCAATCTGGCTGTTTTAAAAGTGGCTAAAATGCCATTACTGTGGCAGATCTGGATGTGAAATGTCATATTGGAGCAGCCCCACTGTGCCTGCAGCCCTGAGTACACTGCCTCTTTGGAGACTCCAGCTGCCTCCCACTGATGAAAGACCGTCCAGCAGCTCCGTTTCTCAGCAACCTTTTACCATCACCTGACCTTTGGACTGCAGAAATGCCTTTGATAGCGTGCCATGCAGTTTGGTATTTGCCTCTATATATCGTGACGTGTGCTTTCCCCCGGGTAAGGGTGAACTTGTCTGTTTTTAATGAGTGTCAGAATGTAAAGTGTTTACTCTCCTACCTTTTGCTTCTTTTATGTTCCGCTGCCTTTGTTAAAGAGAGGTACGGCGTCTGTGTAGAGTTGACAGTGGTGTTTTTATTCAGCATGTTGAAGGGCAATTCTTCAGTCCTTTCGTAAGAAATAAAATAAGATACAACTCGAGGCCAAGGTGGCCTTGGAGGTGTTATGGCGGTTTAGATCAAATTAAAGTAAAATCCACTGATGAAAATTCTTACACAGTTATAAATCATCAGTCTGCGATTGCTGCTTTAAACATTTCTTTTTTTCCAGCCAATGATTTCCATGCAGTAGTTCCATGGTTCACTGTTTCTTTAAAACTATAAGGTCTTGGGTTCAAGGCCTTCCTTCTTTCTGTATGGAGTCTGGCTGACACTGACATTTATTTTCATAACAGTCATTGTCGCAATTGTTTGCTTTCTAGTTTAGTTTTTCTAGCTTTCTAGTTTTATATATATATATATATATATACGTATATATATACGTATATATATATATACGTATATATATATATATATATATATATAGGCCGATACCCAGCCCTAAGCAAGAGATGAGGGATTTTTTTTTAGCTGGAGTTGTGATCTGTTTTTAAAATGCAACATGTGCTGTTCTGAAGCTGATTTGCATTTTGGACAGCTGTGGCTACTGTCACTGGAGGAATTTTAAATTCTGCCTCTTGTACAGTGGATTTCTGCCTAAATGTCAGTAGAAAATGGTGGTTCTGTGGAGAGTTCTGACATATTGATATCAAAACTTGATGTTTACTTTTGATGGTTTGGATTGCTGAGAAAAAAATGAGCTGTATCTTCAGAACTGTATTCAGTTCAGCCACTGTGATTACTTCCCTGTCGATTATTGGGGTGCAGTGAATCACAAATTAAACCAAATTCAACTTTTGGATGCTTCTCGAAGCAGACTTAATAGCTCCAATGACTTCCTTGTGGTTGCAGGTTGACCTGCTTGGCATATTTAAAGAAGAAATAATGACACTAGCGACTGCTGCCTCGCTGCTTCCCCTCCATCTTCGCCTCAGTAAATTCCCTACAAGGTGATCATTGAACTCAACTCTCCCCGGTGTAGGACAGCTTGTGATTTCTTGCTGCTGTTAAATTCTAGTTGGCTAGGACTTGGTAGACTTCTGCTGGATCTGACTGCAGCTGTTACTACATGTAGATTAAAGCCTATAAAATATATCAGTAGGATCCCTTAAGTAAACTTCTATTCCGGAGTTGGAAGTCTTGCGTTCATTGTTCTTTTCAAATTAACGTTTTTATCCACACATTAATGCTATAATAGATTATTTGATTTGTTCTGTTGCTACAGCTGTCAATCTTTACATTCTTGCATTGCACATGCAGTTTGCAATGTTGATGATGGAACATTTACAAATTTACCACTGAAAATGTAGCAATTTTTGAAACAGTGTCGAGATAGATCAACGCAAGTGTCTCATTTGTAGACGGTAAGATTTTTGTCATGTAGCCAGATAATTAAAATAGCATCATAGCCAAAAAAGCACATGAATATGTACTTGATGACCAGATATGTTAACAGACTGAGCCTAAAGCTCCATATCCAATGCAAAATCACCATATGATCCATCCATCCATATAGGCGCTAAACAATCCTGTTAAGCTCCTTAGTTTGCAAACTTGGACAAGCAAGACAGAGGTTAGATCATGGGGGCTTTATTGTTCGTATTCTTAAACAGTATGTTTTCACGTTACAACGCTAAAAGAGAAATGACGGCTAACAGATGTTTTTGGCAAACAGAACACTGTCTTAGTTAACAGCCAACCAGGGGTTGGTGGCGTGCAAACATATACATTGATTAATACTACTATTAAGAGCAGGACAGAGCCGCTAACAGTAGCTGCTAACTCTGATATAGTCCAGGTTTAGCTAATGGTTAACCTGAGATTATGACCCTATGTGGGTTTCTTGGGTCAAGACGTGTTTGACTCGTACAATAAACTTGCTTTTGCCCAGTGTTGATACATACCAGTAATTTAAGTAAGCAACCTTTTTAAAGCATACGGCAAGTTAGACCTACAGGTATGACATCATCCTGCACTTTAATTAACAACGCCACTCTTGTTTGAACAAAAGGCTGTTTATGGTGGTTCGTCAAATGGCGTCTGGCAGCAGCAGCGGTGGGGTTGAGGCCTGGGAGGGGGCTGAGGGTCGAGGGGGGGGGGGGGGACCTACGGTGTCCACAGCTGGATAGCATGGCAGAGGTTTTAAATGTCAGCATTGAAGGGGGATGCGGCTGCCATTTGGCCTGACAAGCTGCATGCCAAGGGACTGGCAGCGGGATGCAGGGGCATGGTGCTCCTGGTCCCGGCCACAGAGCTCTCAACCTTCTGCCATTTATCATGCGGATACTTGCCTAGCGCATCTGGCACCTTCGCATTGACAGCAGCAGGAAAAAGCAGTTGCTGCAGGCTAACCGGTGGCCCGTGGTAATCTTTTTAACGTCGCAACAAAATTAGGGCACACTTATTTATTTGAGTAAATTCAGTCCAGAGCATCTCTCGAGTTCAGTTGATGGAAATGCGTTAATATTTTGAGGAGGTTTGGAGTTGTTTGGAGTTGAGAAGAGAGGAGTGTTGGGCAGATTTTGCTGCTGAAATTCGACAAAGTATTTCCTAACATTACAAACTACTAGTGCAGGACAGGTTGTAAAGTAGTAATCCTAAGAACTAAACTACTATCTTTGTTAATAGGTGTGATATTCAATACAAGGACACATTTAAAAATACACTGTAGTCATCTGTTCATCTAGATGTATACATTTGTCATGTTTTAGCAAACACTACATTTTGAGTTTGTGGTTGATATGAAGCAGATTAATTATTGCTCAGTGAGTGCAAAGTATGGAAACCACTTTGCTCTCAGCAAATTAAACATAATCAACTGTCATATCATCTTTTATTGACTTTAATTGACTGTAATTGTGAATCCTGCTGTAACTGCTAGTTACTTTTCTGCATGGAAAGGTCAACTAAATTGCTTGATAAACTGTTATTGTCTATTACATGATGACCTTGACTTGAGTGTATGAATGTCTTCCAATTGTGGCGATAAAGCATGAAATGAAACTGGACCACAGTGGCTTCACAACATCTACTGGTTGTGCTAACTGCTTTGAAATACTCTGCTGTGATGGCCTGGTAATATTTAGATATAGAGGTGAATATTATCTGTATATTATACATGTTAAAACAGCACATAGCTATAAGATTTCAGTTGAAACGGCTACTCACATATCAGATCTCCTCATATGATTTTGGTGTTTCAACTCAATACTTCAATAAATGTATAAAATTGTGTATAAGTTAGTATATATTAATGTATTTTAAACATATACTTATTTACCTATTTTACTACTGTTAAAACAATGCAATCTCCAAAATGTCAGTGTTTTAAGACAAGCAGACTTGTTTCCTTAATTTAGAGATGCATAGTTTTCTCTGGAGAGCAACAATATTTGGAATTTAATCCAAAACTACGGGCAGAAACTTGCAGAAATTCACACTATGATCTTTATTTACCTTGATCTGTAATTTTTTCTAATATCCATCAATAACAGACTAATTAGGCCCTTAAGCCATGAACTGAAGACATTTTTTTTAATGTGTTTGCTGCACTATATGTTGTCTTTCATCCTAATATTTGATGCAATCATTGCAAATGTGGCGTACAAGTGAAGGTAAAAAGCATCAAAGATCAAACATCCGATGTGTGCTGTGAACTGGAGAAGCGTCCTGCTGTGATGCGATTGCTGCTTTACATATCACAGTCATGTCCATGTGTACATGGCTGCCCACATGTCTATTTACGTTCACAAACATGCTCATCATGTTGCGTGTTGCCGGCAAATGCGCGGATGCAGCTAACACCTGACGGAGTGCAGGTGGCTCTCGGTGTGAAAATAGGAAAACTGTACAGCTACACTTCCGCAGCTTAAAAACAACAGCATGTCAAACAGTATGACTACAACTTACATATTTATGCACATTTTATCTAGAACATGGACAACTCAACAAACTAAACATATTCCACTTTGGGACTTAATCTGAATAAATTAGAAGAAAAAGAACACATGAAACGTGTCATTCATACCTTCATCAACATAAATAACTAATAGAAGGAATTACATTTCATTGTTGAAAACAACAAAAGGCAAAAAGATCTTGGCAATCCAGGTCCATGAACACGTGCAATCACATGTCAGTCGCTGTTCATTACATTATTCACTTCGGAGAAGGAGGGGAAAAAAGAGACATCATCACAGCTTCACAAAAAGCCATGTAATTATGTTTGAGGGGGAAAATAGGCTAGATTGATTATATGCATTTACAATAATGAGCCGTCTATGTATTATTATGTTACAGAGCAATCAAAATCTTGACATAAATCATAATTTATTCTGCCTTCAGAATTTCTGATCAGCCTTACTTTGTATTGTTGTCAGAGGTTGTGGGGTGAAGCAATGGGAGATGTGAGACGCAAACAGGCGGCTGATACCGAACTACAGCTGTGGCAGCAGCCTCATTAGGGATTCGCGGAGGTTCCATTCGACGAGCAGCGCTGCCCGGTTTGGCTCGGGGGCAGACCACTCTTATGAATCTGCTGGAGCTCTGAGACAGACAGACAGTGAGGCACGCAGGGAGGCTGCGGCGCTGGCCGGGCAGAGTGTCAGCTCTGTTCGTGCAGAGGATTGTTTTGCAGTGCGAGGCCCCTGACTCCCCCAACCCCCCCCCCAGCTGATTGGTGTGGCTTCATTAGCATGGGCCGTGGCACCTCCGATTTGCAGTAATTAAAGAGAGAAATCAGAACGCTTGCCTCCGGTCCAGACACAGCCAGTCAAGTGGAGCTCGCCGTGGAACAGATCTTGCCTTCCTGGCCGCCTGCCACTCCGAACCCCCCCCCCCCCCCCCCCCCCCCCCCCATTCATCCCTCAAGTAAGAGTGCGTCTGGAGGCGAGGTATGGGGTATTGCCGTCTGTGCCAAGTTCCCCCCCTAAGTAACCCCCGGGGTTACACCGGCACACACGCCTCTCCCCACGGGCGCACGCTGGGCCCGGCGTTGTCATGGTGATAGCAGGGGGAAAATGTTTAATGGAGACACTGATGACAATTTACGAGGCTGCGGCCGTGTGTGCATTTACAGGGATGCGACCCTTAGCCCATCACGCGCCGCCCCCTGTGGTTCTACATGTATATCTTCACTTACTCAAGCTGTAGCTGATCATCGGGGCGTATGCTCAGGCAGGCGGCAGCATTACGCTGCAAAGTCCAGCAACACCCAGGTACAGTTTGGTGGCACGTGGGTCGTCCAATTAAGTTAATGCAGTGTGATCAGAAAAGTATATCGCCTTCATTTACCAGAATCGGTATCTACTAATCGCTTGAGAGGCATTTTTATGGGGCGATTTAAATACAAATTATGTTATAAGATGGCTGTGCACTCCAGACAAAATGGCAGAAATGTGACCATAAAAAAACAAACATGGATAGCCAGCCATCAGTAAGCCCTCTACAGTAACTGACTTGGTCGTGTTTTTCCGCGGAAGTTCTTCAGGCCTCTTGTTTCCAGTTGTTTTTGAGTAGGTTGTGTCTGCACCCATAAATGAATTGCAAGCTCCTGTACCTGTCATGGGCACCATTAAACAAACCGGGGGTCTGATAGAGTGTGCTGGCATTTGCTGGGGACGCCATCTTCAACGGTAGTTCAACAGCCCTTGAGAGGATGTCAAATTTGATTCATTTAAAGTACACTTCTGACCTTAGTGTGGACACAAATGGAGGGCCATTTAGAGCACGAGGTCCTGTCAGGTATATGTTTAGCATTATATCTTGATGGACCACTGATGCACACCTTTTCATTTAGCACAAGGACGGTACAAATTGTGTACCTGCAGTTCAACCTGAACTAAATCAGGTGAGTCCTGTCTTGCCTTTTTTGGAGGTTGTTGGTGGGATTTCAACTCAAATTCACCACCCCTGTGCTTAATATACGTTCAAAGAGAAATACTGTGTTTCAGAGGTCTTTCAGATGTTATGTGGACCCAGGTGTGGAGAGGACCCATCCCATTGAACCCATGAAGTCACTCTGCACTGTCCTCTGAACACTTCTCTTTGTCCCTTTACTGTCAGTCTCAGTATCAGAGTCTGCCAGCCCACTAAGTCTCTTGTGACTGGGGTTTCAATTATGAATGCTACCTTTGACTACCTCTGTTATTCTGCGGCAGCCCACATATCCCTGCCTGCCACCACTCATGTGTGACTTGATGTATTGTCTCACTGTTTTCTGTCCTTTCAAAATTAATTGCAGTTTTATCTCTCCCCAAGATAAAAAAAAAAAAAAAAAGCCAGCCGAGAACATAATAGTCTAAAAGTAGTGCGGATTCTATTCAAACAAAACAATTAAAACCCCGGTGTTTTCCTCGCTGTTTCTGACTGTGGACAAGTCGGGATGAGATTTTTAGCGGCGGTTCTTCTTTTATCTTTTCACACAATAGAATGAAGTATTACCTTCAATTACCTGTCGTGATTGGGTTGCGTTTTAGCACAACTCGGACCACATTCTGGACCTGACCATTTTATTTGGTGTCTAACGACTTTTCACCTACACTGTCGTAATATCCCTCATCGAAAGCTAATTACATCTTGAGAATTATTCTTCTCTTTTGTCTGAGCGTAATGTGCTCCGTCTCAGAACAGAGTGCAAACATCTTTACTGATACTGAGTTGATTGTGCTTTAATATTTAGGTGTGAGCACCATTTGCTAACTTGGTTTAATTCATTTTGGCTTAAGCAAACATGAACATTACCCTTGTCAGACATATTGCTATCGTCAACACAGCAGCAGGTAGGAAGAATCATTACTGTCAGCTAAAACCAGTTAGGAGTTAAGGCTGCTCCTTAAACAAATCAAGAAATACAAAATAGTTCAGTAAATCAACTCCACTTTCACAAATACAGTTGACAGTTTGGTCTCATCTGGAATAGGACCTTTTCACAGCAGCCATTTTGACATGTCATAGCAGGGAGCACACAGGTGTAATTGATCAAATTAATGATGGCCCCTCTCTATTTAGTGTTCCTGTGAGCCAGCGAGCACAACACCAGGGCCCTGGTCCACCCAAATGGAACAGGGCCATAATTAATGTTTTTAATTACACCTGTGTTTTTCTTGCAATAACATGTCAAAATGGCTACTGTGAAAAGAGCCCTTTGAAAGGGAACATCAGAGCTTTTATATAAAGCTACTCTTCATCTTAAACACCCACTCAAATGAGCTTTTCTCTGTGTTATTTGCAACTGAACCTAAAATGGCCTTTGACTACACGTTGTATTTAAAAGATTGCTTGCTAAGCTCGTTAGCCATCTCCCATAGCTGAGGAAACGTATTCACAGGAGGCCAAGCTCTGGAGTTCTGTGTGCATCGGGGCGCAGTAAGAGCAAGACTGCATCTAAAGAGGTTGGAGGGCGGTTTCTTTCTTTAACCTTTCCAAAACAAGCAACATGGTACGGAACGGGTTTGTCTGCCCTAAACTGTAGTCGTTAGCATATGACGCTAGCTACCTTACTATATACAGTAGGCCTATAAATACACCATTAACTAATGTTTGCAGGAGCAGAGGGTTGTTTAGTTGAATATGATAGTCTGCCCGACTCATTGATCCTTTATCTGACTGATTTGTGCAAGTTTGAATCTATGGCCCCAAACTTGGCTCTGAAATATCAGAAGCCTATCTTTGTATTGATAAATCCATGGCGCTGTCCGTGGTGCTGGAGTAGCAGACGTTTTTGTTTTGGATCTATATTATTAGGGCTGATATTTAAAAATTCAGCCGAAGACAAAGTTGTAGCTAATGTTAGCTCGTAGCTACAGATGATGAACTCTGTTAGCCACAGTTGACATTTGAGCTTCTAAATTGACGGCAGCCGACTAAACTGAGAAGAAGTTTTGGCTGACCTCTTGACACCATCAGATACAGATTAGTCCATACAATTGTGTCTGTTCTTCACTCACCTATATACCACAAATCATCAGTTAAAGTTAAGTACACGTTGTACATGTTAAGTGATATGCGGCTTTGTTGTCGTCCTCATAGATTACAACAACGTTTTCTATCATTTTACAGATATGGTGCGGTTTTCTACTCCGGGCTATGATGCCACAACACTCTCTTTTTGAAGTGCACATTGTTGTGCATGTGTGTGGGTTTGCCTCTGCTTTAAATATAGTCAAGATGACAGGCATAGCATTTACCTTGATGTTTACTGCTTTGAACTACTTGGCATTGGCAATGCCTGGGCTGGGATTCACATAAGAAAGAGGCCTATTTGAACAAGCCCATCTGGGGAAAATACCAGAATGACATGGCTGACACACACACGGGCTTTGAATGGTTCCTCTCTGAGCAAGTGATGAGCATGAGACACAGCAATTCAAATGTTTCAAGTAAAACCCAGAAATGGGACCTTTCTGTGTCTTTGAACATCATCCATTAGGAAATATGGTGTTTCTCCCTCTCTCTCTCACACACACACACACACACACACACACACACACACACAAAAAAGACACAATTCATTTAAGACATTCACCTCACTGTTAAGTTTCTGCACCTTACAGTGAGTGATGTATAAAAGGGAGTTTAGATGGGAGAGCAGGGTGTCACCTGTTATATTTAATCTCGTTGTAAGTGCTTTTTTTATGAGACGGCAGGCAAAATCAAACTACAGGGTACCAACTAAAAGAATATACCAAAATTGCATCACTGTACTTTGAATCCAAATAGACAGACTTTCAAACTTAAAAGTTGCATATATGAGAGCTTTTGTTTCATAACAAATGTTAAAGATAAGCATGGAAATAGAGCATTTTAAAACTAAAGAGCAAAAAACCCAGATTAGGCTAAATCCTTCCCTCACACACATCTTCGAATATCACTTCAGGAATAACAATAACAGCTGGTGAATCTGATAAAAACAAATAACCAGAACACCCAAATGTGTTTTGTTTTGCATGCATTTCGCTCAGCATTACAGTTCGAAGCTAATCCTCCAAAACCTTCCCAAATGGAGCTGCAGCAACAGACTTGCTCAGATATTATTATGAATAATTTATTGAACCCCATTTCAAAGAGCCGAGCAGAAATCCCGACTATTTTTGGTGTAACGGTATCACGCGTTAGTTAAGTCTGCAGGTACACATTGCAGCTGTTGGTTTCTTGTACAGCAGCAGTGTAAACTGCATTAGCCTCTCGCTGATATCGTTATAGAGGTCCACAGGCTCACTGTGCTACTGGGCTTCTGTTTGCCCAAACATATTACAATCTCTGACTTTTCTGTGTCCAGCTATGGTGTCGTTGCAGCTACACACACTCAGATTCAAGTATGTGTATGTGTATTTTGCAAGAAAGACCTGCTAACACCGATGCATGTATATTTAGATTGCACACCCAAAAAACAGGCGTGTTAATATGTTCAAAATTGTGCAGCCTGTGGGTGCAAGCAAATATTTAAGCCAGATATCTCTTTATCCCTGTTCTCAACTCACATGCACAAGCATGGATGTCTCTGCTCTGCCATCTCAGGTAGTGCACTTGATCATGACATTTGTTTAACATTCCTCATCCCTCCCTCTCTCAGTGACACGGTGAAGTGCCGCATGCCTCCTTCTCCCGTTGTTTAAACACGCTCGCCGCTTTTCCATCTTTTTTTATTTTTTTTTATTAGAAATGTGAAATGTGTCATGGAGGCAAACACCGGAGCAGCGCAGGAGAGGAGGACAGATAAGCCTGGCAGGACTCAAGCCGACTGCTCGAACATGTGTTACCCCGAGGAAGTACTTACTGGTGGAACACAAAGGCGTGACAGCATCTGCGAATATCGCCAGTGACCATAAGAGTGACTTCAGCGCGTTCCAGAATTCGACTGCTTGTAGGGTTTTTTTTGTGATGAATCGATGCACGTCAAACCTCCCCTGGTGTGATAACCATTAGCACCGGCCTCGCTGTAGGACGTGACGTGAGTTGTGAAAGCGTAGTGTGTGGTGGGTAGTAGTGGCTGAAATGTGTGAAAACGTGTCCATTTGCGCAGAGTTCAAGTGAAGGAAAACAACAGGTGCCAAAGTCAGTCTTTCCTTCAAAGAGCAGGTGAAGATTGTGTCGGGTTCTTGGTCGACATTTTCTTTCTTCTTCCTTTTTTTCTTTTCCATCTGCTGTGGTGTCAGGGGAATACCCTTGCTTGGATGAGTGTGGATTTAGATATGGCTGACAGGTGGATGACCAGGGTATCTCATATGAGAAAGAGTGAACAGGGCTCTCTTCCAGTTCACCAGAGAACACGACAGATATGATCGTATGGTTGACTTAATGTAGGGACTGATATTCTGGGGATTAACTTCCGGAGCCACTATTTCTTTCTTTCCAATAATAAAACCACTCGCTGGCAGTCACGATAAAAGTCTCCCACCATGCGTTACTCTTGCATCCATCTTGCATTCGTGCTACAGTGAGCACCGCAGACGATTCTTTCTTGTATTCAAACCTGAATGCTGCAAGATAAAAATGGTGGTCGCACCATTTCTGTGCCCTCTGGCAGGCGTAAAAACTGAGTGTGGATTCAGAATAATTCCTGGTAAATGAGGATGCAAGTGTGCAGAGAGCATGACGTGAAGAGTGTCACCCTGTGACATATAAGGGAGGAACACATTTTCATAGTTCTGTCTTTTTATAAGGAACAAAAACAGAGGAAAATAACGACATGCATTAATAATTTCAGTTTTGCAGCATTATCATACACAAGGTACGGCAAATAAGAGTTTTCTGGATTTTTGTTGAGTCAGTTTGAGTGTGTTCTGCTTCAGATTGTGTCTGTGCGGGTCGCCTGGTTGGCTTTGCTTTTTGAAGGTGGGGTGGCGTCCGATGCGGCACCGGACCCGGGCTGGACAGCAAGCTCGTTTTTGTTCTCCCCTTCACATTGCCAACTCCAGCTGTCACACAGAGGGACAATAGAGAAGAGGAGGGGGTGCTCTCTGAATGGAAAAAATAAACTGGAGAGCCCCCCCGTCACACAGCCCCCTCCCCAAGACTCGTCATCTGCATTTGACAGGACCCCCGTTCTCCTCTCTTCACCGCCCCTTTTCTTTTTCTTTCTCCTTTTCTCTCCCTGTGCTCTCCATAATCCCCCTTTCTCTCTCGCTCTCCCTGCTAAGTGCAGCTGTTGCTCTCCATTGGATCATTTTTTTTTTCAGACTGATTGCTAATTAGGATAGCTTTTTGGTGAATTTTATCTTTAAAACTTGTTAAACTTGCAATTTTCCTCTCCTTTTTTCTTTCTTTATTCCTGCCGATGTTAGAGGGAAGCAGAGAAAAGCTTTAGCCAATTACACACAATCTACTTTAGGCTGAGCATTTTTTCAGACTGCACCCAATGTCCCATGCAGCATTCATATAGTTTACAACTACTGTACTGTGCGGTAGCCTCTTATTATAGTGCTCACTTCAGCTCTGAATGCAAAAGCCTACTTTGAAGAATAGACTGCCCCATCTCCCTTATTCTGCTCACATAACTGAATCCCTGGGAGAGGGAGCAGCGGAAAAGGAGAGCCTGAGAAAACAGCAATTCACACACCAAACACAGAGACCCCTAGTAGCTCAACAAATGAGTGTCTAGCCCTATGTCCATTCATATCGCCCCTCGGCCCGCAAGCCTATTAGCCAGGCATCGCTCCTTGAACATTCACTGTCGACAACATGTGGAGGCATCGCTATAGCAACCAGTGGATATGACATGTGCAATGGACGGGGACTCCTGAGCTGCTGAATATAAGGAGGGGCTCAGCCTTAACTAAATGATCGCAAAAAACCCAACCCCACCACCTCCCCGTCTCTTTTCATTGGCACAGAGGCGCTGAAAGGACTCACTAGTGGGGCTTCTGCACATTCTTCCGAGGCTCGGAAAATCAGGCGGGCATATCCCACATTCTTCTCCCTTTTCTTATTCTCTTCGACTCTCCCTTTTTTCCCCCTTTTTTTTCTTCATCTTCGTGTTGAAGCCGCGGTCTTTTGTTGGCGCGGGGGGGACGCATGGGACCCTCGCAGGGGAACTTTTAGAGAAGCGGACTGAGTGGGCGGCCGGGACGCACAAACGCTTCTTGGAGCTGCGGCGAGCGTCAGTGGTTAAAGCATGCTCTCTGGAATACAGGACACAGCATCCTCCGTTTGCCGCGAAATGCGCGCTCTGCCCCGCGACATGGATTTAGGTAATTATCTCCAGGCTTGAAACGTGTAACTGTGCTGTTTTCTTTTTCTTTTTTTGTTAAATGTTCCGTGTGCAAGTTTCAATGCGTCAAATGCGTAAAAGGCGCCTTAAAAGGACCGGCTTTGAAAAAAAAACTTGCCATCAATCGTAACATCACGTCGAAAGCTGGTTTCTGGTGTGAATGAAAATTATTTTTTTGGTGTTTTGCAGAATATTTGCGGAGCTCTGGTTTCATGTTTTCATTTTGTTTCATCCTCTCTGCTGCGATAGGCTGCTGGAGGACGAATCTCCAAAAAGCTTATGGGATCAAATATGATCGAGCAACGGGAAACATGGGCTGTGCACCCACATATAGTTAGTCAGAACGTAAACTGGTCGAAACAATCCTGGTCAAAGTGGTTGTTGAGCCCGATGGTTTGCTTTGAGCACATCTGGCTGCAGAGGACAAAGTTTATGTCCATCCTGCCCGGTGCTGCCCGCTTATACAGTTATTACAGCCTGAAAGCTGGTGAATCCGCTGTGTGTTTACATAGATTATTCTATTTTATCAGTGTTTAGTCCAAAAATAATTATCTTTCCAATTTATATTGTATTATTTTATTCTATTCTCGGATTTATTTCTATAGTTGGATTACCCGGCACATTTTATGCTGCAGGTGTTATGGTAATATGAGTTTGTCCATATCTAATTGCTTTATTTTTTATTTCTGAAATTAATCATTATTTTTCAAAGGTTCCCAGAGATTACACATTTGTCTAAAAAATATGTCTGACTATTCCCACTGTATATACAACATTTCAACAATTCTGTCTACTTGGTGTTGCCAGTGTTTTCCTAGATCTATGAAAAATATCACGCTTATAAAATGTTGCTGAATTTTGCATTTCACGTGTGATCTTTTGAGTTTATCACAGGGCTATCAGTCACATTTTATTGCATAGAAACTACTTTAAATGTATTGCTTCAAACTTCCTAAATCTTCAATTGTAGCTGCAACTTTAAAAAAAAAAAAAAAAACACCTACAGCCTTAGTTTAGAGTTGAGGTTTGGCAGCTTGTGTGTTTGGGAGGATTTTCTTGTACTTCTTAGAGGTATTGTGATGTGAGTGAATGGGTAGCCAGCCGCCCCAACAACACCTCTCTGCCTGACCTTTCCTCTATCATTTGAATAATCCAGAGCACCGAAATCCATCTGCCCCTTGTCTCCTCTCAGATTGGCCAATTCACCACACAGGGGCAATATGAATAGACGAGAGACACAGAAGAGGAAAGGCTGTGAGAGGCGGAGAGTAATAACTTCACTGAGTGTGGATCCTTACACATTGAGCAGTGGGGAACACGATTTTAAAAGAATCAATCAAAAATGAATTTACTGAGTTTTAAAATAATTCATGAAGGGAAACAAATATCATTCTTTATTTCGTGGCAATATTTCATGTCGAGCTTAAATTCCAGTGCACAATCATGCTCTAACCTTCAGTTTAAAATATTTTGTAAGCTTTGATTTTCTCAATTTTTTAAATTTAATTTTCATATATTAATATTATTCAGTGTTTCTGTTTTTAAATATTTTAGATAGATAAATCTATGCTTAAAGACATACTGTAATTATGGTAAAATAAAATAATTACAAAAATACATAAAAATATGTATTTTTTAAAAGCAAAGGGCCAGAACTCTAAAGGGCCATGAAGGTAATTCCTCCCTCCTCCTCCTCCTCTTCCTCTCTCCCTCTCTCTATCTCCTCTGGTTTCTTCCTAACACGATTACCGCCTTCAAACACTCTTTTATGCTTGCAGTGCGTTTCAAGCCTGTTTGCTCCCACAGTGGAAACGCTTCTTTTTTTTTTATAATTAATTTCAAGGTGTTTACTTAAATAGTAAGAGTAGCCACAGATTGTAGAGGGCCACGTCTTGATTAACTCGATAAGACGTTCTTCTTCTTCTTCAGAATAGAGAAAAATAATTCAGTTAAAGGGAATAGCTTGGGATAAGGAGTTGTCAGGGAGATTTGAACCAATAGGTCTATGGGGGGCACTTTGGTTTCAGAGTCAGCAGTCTTTAACGACTACTCCAATGTGACATTCTGCGTCTACAGAGCAAAAGATGTTGAATATTAAATACGTCTAATGAGGGTTTTTAATGTGCTTTGTATTCACTCTTCTATTGTGTGATTATTTGAGAGAGGAAACTGGCTGAAAGGTTTGCATTCTCAACAAGTACTCGTGGAAATTGACTATATATTCATTTGATCACTGAACAACACGGACGAGTCATTGGATTGAGGCCATCCCTCCCCTCTGTTCCCATACATGAGCCTCTTCAGACCTCTCGGTTGTTGTCTAACCTCTCAATGCTTGATTAAAACTACATGCTCGAACCACAGCAATTGCAATCAACAGCGCATGTCGTCGGGCCCAACACGGTAATCGAAAAGACCTTGGCATCCGCACATCCGCTAAAACATTGGCAATTACGAGCCACAAGGTCAAACCATATTGTTACTGTTGTGAGCTGAAGTGTCTTGTTTTTGAAAATGGTATAACAAGAAGTAGCCATCCTTCAGCCGGCCCATTAGACCCCTCAGGCTAAATGTCAGAGCTCTGCCATCTTTCTTTTTCATATTGTAAATTTGATTCACTTCCACCCATCAATCTTTCAATCTTGCACGCAGACAATTAGGAGCCTGCTGATGTTTGCTCTCTGTTATTGGTGTTGCCCTTTTGCAGATGTATAGCTATTGACATGTATGCAGCTGATAAAAATAGATCAGGAACTGTGGAGAACTGGCTTTTACAGAAACCCCATGGTTTTTGTGTTAGTCATAGAGGACAGGGAGGATGATTTATGTGAGTATAAATATGCTGTGAAAATAGCACCGTTCTGTTTTTGAGAGTTAAATTCCAAACTAACTTGGCACAATGTCTATATTTTATGCAATCAGCAAAGAACATCTTGAACAGTAGCTACATTTTAGGTATCATTAATTATCCTTCCCGATTAATGCTCCTAATTATCGCCGTTATGCTCTCAAAATATTCTGTAGTGGGGCCCACAGGGAATTTATCATTACAGTAAATGGCCATGAGTGGACCAATTATCAACACATAGGCCACTTCTTTAACCTACGCTGATAAAAATCTCTCAGAGGATATTGCAGCCCGTTAAAAGCAAGTCTGCCACAGTGAGACAAAGCCTATACCTTCCTGTTTGAATTAACATGCAGTGTGGGTGTGAATATTTGAAAAGCCTTTTCTATTCAACTGGTGGTGGATGTATGAAGGTCCAGCCTGGGCAGCCTATGTCTCTCCGGTCCTGGTAGCCATTAGCTGTGTGGCTTGGGCCAGGGCCTAATCCAGCCAAACTCAGGACCAGAGGAGCTAATTAAGCACAAGCTCTTAGTATCCCAACCTCCTGTAGCTGCACAGTGCCAGCCCACCCCATGCCAGCACTAAATGGGGTTGTAAATATCTATATTGGTGCATAGTGTGGAGGCAGCACTGGACTGGGGCTGGTAATAGGGGTTGACTCAGTCTGAATGCGTATTATAAGGCCAGTATTAGAGCTGGCTAATGAGTGGAGCTGGTCAGACAGTGGTGGGGGGTGGGTGGAAGGAAAGAGCGGGAGAGGAAGAGGAGGTAGGTAGGGAAGCATCGTTATGTGCACATTTTTTCACGGAAAAGTCGAGACAAGCCTTCAGCTGAAGGGTGAAGCACTACAGACCTGCTGTAAATCAAAAAAAGACTACATCAGTCAGAACAAAAAGACAAAGTGGCATCCTTTACTGCTCTGACAGTGTGTTCTCTCTCTGTTTGTGTGTGTCCTCCAGAGGGGCAGCCTGACCCAGATCCCGGTGGTGAAGGAGACCAGGGTGGAGTCGGGCCAGTTTCTGCTGCTCTCCGTCCTCTGCATGCTCTTCATCCTGGTGGCGCTGGCTGTGTCCACCACCTTCTTCTGCGTGCGCCAGCGCTCCCACCTCCGCATGAAGGAAAAGCTGGCCAGCCTGGGGACTGACACCAGCACTGATGCCACTGCAACCTATCAGGTTAGACCAGCCCCCTCGCTGTGAGCCAATCAGGTTCTAGTACACTTAGCCTGCGCTCTGCCATTGGAAGAACACACACTCTGTTCAAGTAGGGTAGATTTTCTGATTGGTTTGTGAGAATGTTTGTTAATGTGTGTAGCTGTTTGAATGATTCTCTTCTACCTGCTTTTATGACGTTTTTTGGCTGTTGTGATGATGGTGATTTGCTTTTACGATTAAATTAAGTGCTTTTTTATCGCACGGTGTGGTAGTTGTACATCACAACTCACCTTTTTATGTTCATTTACATTATTTTTATGCTCTTTATTTGTTGGAGTTTTGACTTATTGCGCCAATAGATATTCGCTCCATCCAGTTATTCAACGCTCAACCGTTCCTGAGAAGTGTATGTGTGTGTGTGTGTGTGTGTGTGTGTGTGTGTGTGTGTGTGTGTGTGTGTGTGTGCGTGTGCGTGCGTGCGTGTGCGTGCATGTGCGCGTGCGCGTGCACGTGCGCATGTGCGTGTGTGTGTGTAAGAGAGAGTGAGATTGAGAGAGAGACAGAGGAACGGCAGCCACTGTGACCTATTCCCTCTGTTCCTGCAGGGCCGTGGACAGCCTGGGCTGTATTGATTTTCAGCGTTGGGGCTCAGCTGTGCCCAGCATGGCACTCAGAACATATTTATCTGCATGTCGCGTTAACATTTTCAATATTTAATCAGGTTTTCACAGGTCTGCTCTCTCCATTCAAAGTGGGAGATGTAATAGTGTTATGAAGATGGCCACAGATAAGCAAAAAAAAAAAATATATATATATATATATATATACGTATATATATAACATTAAGAATATGTCAATTTTGTTTATTAAAAATATATTTATTTTATTTTTCAAGTTTGTGCAAATTTGACGTGTCTTTATGGCGCCTGTTCTTTCTCAATATACCTTTAGGGATGGAGTAACTGCTCTGTCATGTGGCTGTGTTCTCAATGTTTGATAGTTGTGTGTTAGTGGGCTGTGGGAGAGAGATATTGTTAGAGGACAGCACATACTGGAGACGTTGTTTCCGCTTGGCCTGCTTTTGTTCTTATTAGTAGTAGTCTGAAAGAGGGGGGGAAACGGGGGAAGCTGTAATCCCGCTGCTGGTGCTCCTCTCTGGGCTCCATGTGTCTGTCCTCTGGCCCTCTCTGGTGCTAACTGCATCTCTCTGCCTGCTCCTGGGACGATTTCTCGGCTCCGGTGCAGCGCGGCGCTTTGCAGAGATGTTGAGAAGTGGGATGAATTATGAGGTGGACCTGGATATTGCCCCGAGGCCAAGGCCCAGGGCACCGCTTCATGGTTCCAATCATTAAAGTCTGACGGCGGGAAAGCTGATCCAAGACCAGGGCTTAGAGGGGCCTGTGCTCCAGAGGGAAATATCACTATGATAGATCATGAGATAGCTTGTGCTTTCACGAGGCATTTTCTCTGCTCTGCCCTGCCCTCGCTGTTATTAACTGAGTATGCAAATTAATTCTGTGGAGATGACTGGCTTTGCCTCCGAAAACCAAACATGATGAGGTTTACAGATTATGAATTTAACATAGAAAAACCAAGTGTGACCACACCTTATGGAGGGAATCAGGCAAAGTGTGCAACTGTTACCGTTTTTGTTCGTGAACACATTTATAAGATATCATTTTTTCTATATACTGGAGTATATAATGCTTAGTCTTTGGATTTCCGATGCCCTGTCTCTGCACTGAGGCATGATGGGAGAAAAGCTGAGTCACTGGGAGAAGTGTAATCTTTGTAGCAGTGGGCATTTTAGCAAGTCTCAGACACCTGGAGATATCAATCACGATGGAAAATTATACTTTACAATTGTGCCAATGCATTTTTTTTTAATCTCCTTTGGTTCTCCGTGGTTATATACATTCACAGTGGAACTCCTGTTTGATTGATGGATAGATTATCCTTTCTTTGCAAAACAAAAATCACAATTCTTCTTTTAAAGAAAGTAGTTGTTGCTCTATAGGACCTGACTGTGCACTATTGTGATTTTGTGCAAGATTTTACTTTAAAAGCTCAGTTGTTCCATTCTTTAACAACGAAGACAGACACTGTGTGGCAGTCAGGTGGGACATACTGAATTTATTCTGTAAATCGTGTAGGGTTCCTCAACCATGTATTTTTTTTGACATAATTAGTATAAGCTCCATAATCCACGAGGATAAGCCATTAATCTAGGCAAGTAAGGACAGATCAAGTCAGCCGAGATACAGGATTTTACAATGTGCATTTACAGAACTCAGCCCCTAAGAGCGAGGATAAGCACATAACCTACATACAACTATTGTTATGCTCATGAAAAGAAGATAAATACCTTGCAAGGAGTCTGAGAAAGAAAAACAAACTGCATTTTTGAAGATCAGCATTTCACCATTATCTCCTCTAACTACCAGGAGCTGTGTCGCCAGCGCATGGCGATCCGCACATCGGATCGCGTCGAGCGGCCGGAGACCTTGCGCCACTCGAGGCTCAACAGTGTCTCGTCCCAGTTCAGCGATGGCCCCGCAGCCAGCCCGTCGACCCGCAGCAGCACCTCCTCCTGGTGCGAAGAGCCAGTGCCGTCCAACATGGACATCTCCACTGGTCACATGATACTGGTGAGCAACTCGCTTTTACTCCTCAAGAGACAGTGTGAGTAATGATTCATGTGGTGGGAACAGTGGGGAGGAAGGAGGTTGGTTGAAGTGTGGTTTGTGGTTCTTAGCATCTGATTGTTACAGCTGAACAACCACAACATCACATGTCACTGACTATGCACTTAGTTCAGTGTAGTTTGGATTCCAATGCTTTTGGTAAGAAGACATTAGCTTTGGGCTTGTGTACAAGATCATCAACCAGGGGTACTTGGAACCAAAAGGTACTCCTGCCACATGGGGTACATGGATTGTGGATTTGATAAATACATTTGAAAATACAAAATAGTTGAAATACTTAGCTAAAATAATGGATACATGGTTCAAACGTCTTCTGGTTCTCCAAGCAGTGCAATACAAATTAAATAACTTTACTGACCGAATCGACCTAAACATTGACAATTTGCAATTTTATGCAAAAATATTGAAACAATACACTATTTTATATTAAATTCAATTGGCTGGGTTGTGTCACCGTCGGGGTACTTGAGATCATCAGAAAGGCTCTTCGGGGATACGTCACAGATGTACAGGAATAGGCTTTTCAGAGGTTTAATGTGAGCATACATTAGAGTCTGCTTTTAAAACTCCCAGTGTCTGTGAATATGCTGAAAACCAACAGCTTGATACCTCTGTTTATCTATTTGGATGTGTCTCTTCTTTTATTCCTCTCTCACCTCATTCCCTTCAAAGCCTTGTTATCTTTGGGGGTTTTTTCCCATCACTCTACCCGCTGTTTTCTCCCTCTTGCTTTATCTCGGCTCTGTTGTCTTCATTTTTCCTCCCCTAACTTTTTCCTCCCTTAACTGTGTCGTTTTCTCTCTTTATCATTTCGCCACCACGTCTCTCGTCATTTACATCTTTCACCCCCCCCCCCGTCTCTAAATAAGGCAGACGTTGTGTTTGCGTGATGAGTGCTGCACAAAACTGAAATATCGTTATCCATCTGATTGTCATTTGGATGTTTTAGAAATTAGGTTTTTGGTTGGAAAATGTTGCCAACGCTTGCACAAAACACACAATGGATTGTTTTAATTTTGCACAACTTTCGCTTCATTCATTTGAGACAAGCTTGATAAAAGAGATGGATAGATGCCTTGCAGTGTTTCCATTAATGGAGGGAGCATTCATCACACTGCATGTCTAGCTTTTATATTGGTAGGCTATAATGAATGAGAGTGAATCTGAGTAATGCCTTGTATTGGTGGTAATAGATGGGTTTTGTTGCACTCGTCAAGGCTTGTTTGTGAAGCCCCTTTTGAAAACATTGACAATAGAAAAGCATTTAGCCCTGAAATAACAAAAGAGACACTGAATCATTTCTAGAAGCTGCTATTATTAGCCATAGTTTCTTCAATGCAGGCAGTGCAATGTAGAAAGTTAGGCACTCAGGGACCTTTAATTCTCTTTCATACCATGATTGACATGGAGATGTCCTATAGGGGTTCTTCTTTAAAATTCCACCGCCATCTCACATGAAACCATGTGTGAGATTGCCTTGTTATCACTGATCTCAGACCTATATTTTCCCATCTCAGCTCTCCTCTCCTCTCCTCTCATCTCCTCTCTCTCTCTCTCGCTCTTTGGAGCTCACACCGTGTGGAGAAGGATGATGAATACCCGGCTTTCCAAAGCACATATGCTGGGGGTCCTTATTGTGAGGCCCGATCAGATCACACACACACACACACACAACCATAACGACTTTTCGACTTTAGAAGTGAAATTGGATGCCTCTGTGTGCTGAGTCACCTGACGCACCTCTGCCATCGTACATTTTCTATCTTCTCTCCGTTAACTTTTTCAGCAGCGGCGTTGCGCTACAACCGTGAAAACGTTACCTACTTAATGATCAAAAACCTCAAAAATGATTACCAGATTGATACTGTATTGTGTTTCTGTGCTTATTGCTGCAATCTCTTCAGCACCATGGACAGCACTTAGAAGCTGTCCACTGTAAAGCTGTTTTTCCTCACAAACTGTCCATCCAGCTCTCCTACACTGTCCAGAAACAGGGTCAACATGTGGATGCTGTTGCTGGAGCATTCCCTTGACTTAATCACCTCTCTACTGGAAAAAAAAAAAAAATCAATAATTATGTCGTTTGAGGCTCTTACTCATTAAGTTGAGTAGTTATTGTTCCATTTTTTTTAAATGATGAATTATGTGCTCGGAAGTAAAACAGCCACTGACCCACGCAACGTGTTCTGCCCTCGGTGGCTTTTTCTCACAATTTTAGATTTAGATTATGAGCAAAAGAACAAATTTCCAACAATGTGTTCTATTCATTTAGCTATTATTAGCTAGCACACAAAGACTTACATATTTAAGCCTTCTTTTTTTCCACCTCTCGCCGCTGTTCATCATATCATAAAGCTCCCTGTTCAAACTGTTACCAGTATTGTTCCCTTTAATTTGACAGCGGAGCTCGACAGTAATGTGTTACCTGTTGTGTCTGGCTCCCCTGGTTGTCCCTTCATCCTGATTTCACCCAGCACCCTCTGCTGCCGAGGAGACTGCTTAGGAAGGATTAGACATTGTTTCCCTGACACCCAGGCCTCCCATCCCAACCCTCTGATTGGCAGACATAATCCCCCCATTCACTAAACCTTCGTTACCCTGTCTCTGGAATACGCCATGGTCCGCTGCCTCCCCCTAGGAACGGGAGGGCTCGATAAGGGCCTGCTGGCTGCATTGCATTAAGCTGCGAAAATATGAATTTGGAATGCAATCGATTCAGGGCATCGTTTGAATAGAATGGGAGGCAATTCAGAGTGGAATTATCAAGTACATGGAGATGTAATATTGGTAGGGGAGGTGGGATGCTGTCAGGCTGGCAAGCAGAGAGTACTTGTACAGGGTGACAAGAGCATAGTGGTGACAGGCTCTGTCAAGTGGCCATAATGGCATGCTGTCATTTTCCTGGGAAGACAGCACTGCCTGTTTGCGTAGGCGATGCACACCAACACACATGCAAATATATACTGTATGTGTGTTGGCTGCTATTAGAGTTGACATTAACGAGATTTTTTTTTTTCTCCATAATTGTTTTTTTTTTGCATGCATAAAATTAAAAGTTCAGGCATGGTTCAAAGTACAGAAACAGAAATCAACAGTAATATTTCAGAAATGTCACTTTATGTCATTAATGGGCTCAGACGGCACACATTGCGCTGTTGTGTTCTCTCATTATGCAGCTGCATTAATCACAAGCGCTGCTTTTACTCTTCTCAGCGCAGCCTTTAAGACCTGAGCGGCACCTTTGGTACCCTATCGAACAATTAACTTTGATTTCCATTGTCTGTAGGATTTGTAATGTTCTTATAAGTCACCTAATATCCTTTGCGTGCATGCAGGAGATGTCTGAATTCATGAGCCATCAAAGGGTGATTGCCTATTATGTGTTGGACAAGCTTATTTGTGATTATCATCTAATGTAGGAATTGTATATATTCTGCAAAGAGCTGGATTACCCTTTTGACAGACAGGAGTGAATACGTTGGATGTAACAATGGAGTGTTACCTCTCTGCTCAGCCTACCTATGCTGCCTTTAATATGGGATATAAACCCCAGCACATCTGGGTATCACTTTCATTGTATTAGCCAGCTGATCCCTGACATCAGTTTATGAGTCTGTAATCTTCTGCCTCACACAATAGCGGACTAAAGCATTTAACCCCATTGGGAGGGGAGCCATGATACAGGAGAGAAAGTGAAACACGGCGCTGCGCTACAAAAGATCGTCTTGCCAGCTACAGCCTCTAAGCTCCCTACTTGCCCTGGTTTGGGAGAATACACACACACACACACACACACAGACTTCTACCCTTCCCCCTTCTCTTTTTCCATCTTTGTCTCTCTAGCGAATTCAATTTTGTCTTCTCCAAGCAAAGGCTTAAATGCAGACAATCTTATCAGTGTCTGTGCAAGCAGTAAGGGACGTGATTGAAACACCCCTGAAGTATTTCCAATGCAGACAAACCTTTCAGGAGTTTTAATTGCGCGTGATTTTTCTCCTCTCGGTCAAACACACATGCACAAAGACATACACATTAGCACACCTTCCCCACCTAGATCTTCATCAGCCTCCTCCTCACCCAGTTGTTACGCTGTACAGCAGCACACAACTAAATACTGCTCCATGACACCTGATCATAGCTTTTATGGAGAGACGCTGTTGTCAGGGGTTTAGTGTTGTTGCTCCACTTTATATATTGGATAGCTCATGGTGAAAAAATAACAACAAGGTATCTCAAGCCAGCTTTATAATGGTGAAGATGAATTGTGTCTCTATTTAACCACAACATGTCTTTTTACAGCCACATTGTGAGATGAATGCAGTTGTCTTTTGCATGGTTCTGGCTCATTATTTGCAGTGTTGGCTAAGGTGTGGCGTGTCTGTTTTCCTCTAGTCATACATGGAGGACCACTTGAAGAACAAGAACCGTCTGGAGCGCGAGTGGGAGGCCCTGTGCTCCTACCAGGCAGAGCCCAGCGCCTGCAGCGTCGGGCAGGGCGAGCAGAATTCCAAGAAGAACCGCTCAGACACAGCAGTCGTATGTGAGTCCATTCAGATGTCCGTTCAGTTTCGGGGGATTTTTTTCAACTAATCAGACGATTTTAGCGTTAGTATTAGCTTAGTCCAGCTAGCTAGGGGAGATGAGAAATGTAGACCGATGGTTTCAAAACTAACTGCATATTATTATTGTGAATTCAACTGCAAAAACTGCATTGAGAACAGAAAGCTCTTTGACTGTTTATAACAAAGAGGTGGATTTAAATTGACTGGAAACAGATTATCTGAATCTTTCACTTGTTTAAGAAAAAGAGGATTTTAAGGCTCACAGCTTACAGACTTCTTAAGATACGATATTTTATTATTATTTCATTCAGAACATTCCTTATTGAAGGTGAAGCAAATCAAGCCTTCAGAACAGTGTGTGTGTGTGTGTGTGTGTGTGTGTGTGTGTGTGTGTGTGTGTGTGTGTGTGTGTGTGTGTGTGTGTGTGTGTGTGTGTGTGTGAGATGAAAGCCTGGTGAAATCTGTAGCCTTTTTACTTACATATTCCTCTGTTACTGCTCACAATCCTGCTGTTGTTGTGTGAGGAGGACGCACAGTAGAAAAGTATGTTAATGAATTATGCGTCTCCGTTACAGATGATCATTCCAGAATCACCTTGAAAGCGGAGAATAACCACAGCAACTCAGATTACATCAACGCCAGTCCAATAGTGAGTGTTGGTTATTCATTATAGCTCTACGTTGTGGATGATGTCTGTTGTCTACTGAGCACCTGTTGTGGTTGGATTTTACTCTGAGATAAAAGAAGTTTCAAAGGACTTGTCATCGATCCAAGTGCGTTGATCTTTTTTTAAACTTTGTTCTCCATACATGGAGCCTCAGTGGATTCGTGTGTCTTGTTGAATCAGCACCGCTTTCACAGCTTTCAAAATGGCCGCTGGAGAAGCCCCTTTTTTTCCATCCCCACTGTAAAGAATTATACATTCTTTTTTGACTAAATAAATGTTACAAATCCAGAAAGACCTCAGTGTTGGTGATTTTTTTCACCCCCCCAAAAAAAAGATTGCCAGTCATGATTTCCCCTGAGGCTGCTGAAAAAGGATTCCATCAAAGGGAACAGGAAACTATGCATTTCAAATACAGTGCCAAAATGTCTGAGGAGATAGAGGAGGGAGGGGGGGGTCGCACACAGCTGCACTAAAAGCCTATTACTCCTCAAGAACAAACATTTATTCCTACTTTTTCTCTAATGGCATATTCATGGAGGTGTTTAGCTTATTTAAACAGTGCGACATTTGCCGATGTATAGAATCATTTTAGAGTAAAGTTAATCAATCAGGGAAAGAAGTTGGCAATAAATCTGATCGGTGGATTAGAAAAAGGTTATAAAGCAAAGTTATTCTGGACTGTTTTGGTGCTGTTGAAAAAAAACAGCATCTAGAAAGACAAACGGACGTTGAAGATGGGTGAAGTAATGGCGGATGCAGTCGTGTGTGAATGAAAGGACAGTAATTACACCACAAAAGGGACCCCTGGCTGAGCCCAGCAAAACTGTGATAATTATGTCTGTCAATGCGACTTCTTCCTCCTCATTAGCTGTGGGGGCAGTGGCCTACGAGTAAATAATCTGTCGCTTCTTTCTGGGAATCAGGGGTCAGAGAAGCAAATGGAAGGAGCGACCCGAGATCCATGTAGAGCAGAGGGTGACACACACACACACACACACACACACACACACACACACACACACACACACACACACACACACACAGGAGAAAGCTTGGATAATGGTTAATGCTTGACCACAAATGATGCGAGCGCTGCCAGATGTAAAGCACCATTAGCTGGAGGAATGAATCGAAGTAATGTGCAGCAGCACAAAATGTGGTCAAAGCCCAGTTGGCTTTGTATTGTCTGTTTTTTTTTTAGAAAGTCAAATGCTGTGTGGCTTTTCCATTTCCCACCTGTTCTCCGTGCTTTCTTGGATGACCTTAAATCCAGCTGTCTATCTTACATAAACACAGGATCAAGGCGCTACAGCAAGGCGTCGAAAGTAGAGACGCGTCTTCGGGAACAGATATTTGTGCGAGCTATTTAAGTACAGGCTATTTTGCTTCAAACCGAAGAGCACTTCTTTGCCTTTCTGTTGTAGTCTATCTTCTTCCCACAATGGCATTGGGAGGACGGCTGAAACCCAGGACTACTCTTTCATGTTTGCGCTTTAGTATTCATGCGGGGATGTCAACACACAGCTACAGCCCGTCTGTGTCCTTGAGATTGGCTAACGGAGTGGTAGCACTAGCATTCGGCAGCACCCTTTCATTTCAGTGGTTTTTTTTGTTTTGTTTTTATAAATCCACAAGAGAATTTTAAGACAGAAAGCATGAAAAGAAAATTGAACATCACGTTTGAACGGTGGCTAATGAACATAATGTTTCCTGCATTTATGTGTCCTTTTGTGAAATTTCTTTAATAGAAAGGCGGTAAAATTGTCTTTGTGTAGGTGTATTGAAAGAATATTTTTATCTCATAGACACTTGATTCACTAAATGTCTATAAATCATGAAAAAAAACATAGATGATCAAATCTGTACCTGAGGGAATCTGCATCATCTCAGTGTTCCACTGCTAAATGTTCCAAAATGATACAATTTACAGTTCTAAAGATGATATTCAACCACTAATTAAAATGAACTCTTTCAGAACAACAACAACAGTCTGCTTCTATTGAGCCCTATTTGTAATCAAATCACAGCTGGGTAGTAAATCTAAAACAGAAAACAATTTGGCATTTTAATCCACCATAATGAAACGAAATTACAAACAGACATGAAGACCAAGAAATGTATTTGATTTAAAAAATGTGGACCGAAGTTGTATGTTCAGGTTTCATCGGCCAATTTAGAGCATTGGGAATTAATCCTGTTGAGGTTATTAAACAAGAGGAGAGGAAGTCTCTGTGCTAATATTAAAGCCGTGGAGAAATTTTCATTAATTATTTTCCTTTTAAGGGTGAATGTCAAGGTCTACGAGCTTGACAAATGAGTCAAAGAGAAACACAAATAAATGAAATGAAGAGCTACATGTTTAACGTCTAAGCTCATGTTCATTGTCCTTCATAAATTGTTCAGAAAAAGTGCATTTAACTCATACAAGACTATTGTTGGTAAGTCCACCATAAATAATATTAAATGTATCCCCATACTTACAAAAATGCAGCACTGTTAGGGTGTGTCTCCTATCATTACAATGCCAGCTATACATCAACAATGCATTGATATGCACCAACTCATTTCTTTTCCTGCTGAAATATGTCAACATCTTTCCACTGATGCATCTTGCACTCGAGGGTGTGCATAAAAACATCATTGATTTTAGGGGGCAACCCAGCCAACACCTACTCAATCAAGTCTCAATCACATCCCTCAAATCAAGTCCCCCATGTCATTACATCCCACCTGAACACCCGGCCCCCCTCACATCAACAGCCTGCAGGCTTTAAAGTCCCACCGCTATATCATGTTTCATGCAGAAGCACGTCAAAGCATGACAGAAATTGAGATCTGAAAGCCATTTCATGAGGTCATTGGTATGAGGACCTTGTAGAGAAGGCGGTACATGACTTCACTAAAGCAGAAGTAAAAGCATCCCTGAATGATGAGATAATAAAGCTATTGAAGGTAATCAAATTGAACGTGTTTATTTTACATATTGAAAGGGTTGAAAACATTAATTTGATTAAAAAGGCCAAGGTCTTCAGCCTTTATGCAAACATACGTTTAAAGAGACAAAAACAAGATCAGGGTTGTCAAACCACAAGCTTCCATATGTTTAAAGGACTATGATGTTCACCACAAACAGTGTGTAGTTCTCTTTATATTCCAGTTTAGTCTAATCAGACCCATTTTGAATAGTCAGATCTTGAGAACATGAGGAAAGAAACGTTGTTCAGAGAGACTGAATCAATGAATGGAAGAAGTCCGCAGAAGCAAATGTTTCCTGCTCTCTTGCCTCCGTCCAGATGGAGGCTTTGATGGAAGTCTTCTACCCAGGCTGTATGTTTTCATCCGTCAGTCCCCGCCCAAACTCTGCCTCACACTCTGCTCCCTCTCTCCCAGATGGACCATGACCCTCGCAACCCTACCTACATCTCCTCGCAGGGCCCACTTCTCTCCACCGTGGCAGACTTCTGGCAGGTAATCATCTCCATTCATGCGGGTTTTTCATTTTTTTTACCGTTATCTTTATGTAGAGATGAGGATTTGTAAGAACCACAACAGAGATGGTTTTATGTGATTTACCAATTCCCTTGTGACTCTGATGTATTTTTCTTGGTCCAAGAGTGTCTAGATTACTATTGCTTTGCTTTTAAAGCATTGGTGGGATTTCTCAAAGTTGGATCAATGAAGTAGAAGTAAAGTCTGAACACACAGACATGATGCACATATTTTTAGATCCAGTGTGACTCACATCTATACATCTTTTTTCGAAATCGTAAAAAAGACGCAGCTCATAACTCTAGATTTTGGTTTTCTTCAGTATCAAAATAACAGAGTGATAGTTGTCCGTACGTCTATGGCAACATTACAAACAGGAACTGCTATTAGCTAATTCGGCATACTTTTAATGGGCCCAATTTGCCGAAATGTAAACAAATACTGGGGGAAAAGAAAAAATCAGGGCTACAGTTGTTGCCCAAACATAACTCACCAAATCCATGGCAAAATTATAGCTCCTATTTACAGCCCCCGAAGCACTATGGAAAGGAATAATTGTATATTTTCTAGGAAAATTGTATGCTTGGCTATGTCACTCAAATGTAATGGTAATACATGACAGACACAAACTGGGGCTGGACGTAATGGTGCTTCTACTATTCTTACTCATCAATAAAACAGTGCCACGAGCGGAATATGTATTAGAAACCTGCAGCTTTTCGGTTGTAAATAGTAGTCTATACACACCCCCAGGAAGTGTAATATTATTTGTGATAATGCTGATGTTTGCTCATATTTGCCTTTTTCTCCCTGCTATTTGTATTCCTTGCCTTGTCCATGAATGTCAGACGAACCTGCCATTAATCACTGTATATAGGCTATTGTAAAACATGTCGTCTTGTGTGGAGGAATGCCTTAAATGATGCATGGTTGCCAAATGGCGTTCTTATGTGTTAATAGGACAGCACTGTCGTAATTAGTGGGCCCATCACCTCCATATGGTGAAGTAACTCTGCTAGCCGTGACCAGGATGTAGAAGTGTGAAGCATAAATCCTGGCAGACCAGCTGGCCGCTGCACTCTGCACTCTGCAGCTCGTACTTCTCATTTCAGATCATTATGACGGTGCTGACTTTAAGTTAAGACAGACGTTGGCACCGGTTTGTGACCAGGGGCAGGTGGTGACACCAATTTTAGTCTTGTCTGGTTTGTTGTAAATCGCTTTTTAAACCCAAAAAACAAACCTGCAGACAATTTCTGTCCTCACACGATGTCCAAATGAATTAATGGAAAGATTCAGCCCCTACTATCTAAAAAGTGTAACTTGACTACATCGACTCGAATAAGTGCTCTGTATTTTATGTCTACATTTGAAAGTGCCTCAAATGAAACAGTTGATTCTCTCTTAATCAATTTGGTTATTTGTTTGTCTGCCCATTTTTTTC
The DNA here is from genome assembly GCF_023349555.1 of Cebidichthys violaceus. NCBI lineage: Eukaryota > Metazoa > Chordata > Actinopteri > Perciformes > Stichaeidae > Cebidichthys > Cebidichthys violaceus. The sequence continues at coordinate 10,247,048 of NW_027176318.1, read as the reverse complement.
TGTGCCAGGTGAATAAATGCATAGCCATCATCTAATGAAATGGGCTGTTTAGCCATGAACTCAACTCAAAATATTTCCCAATTAAGCAGGAAATAATGGAAAATTACAAACAGATTGACTGACACGATGAACATAAATTCTGTGTGCGTGAATAAGTACTTTGGGGGAAACAACACTGTTTCCCCCATTAAAAGTAAACAAGCAGGGGAAACACTGGCGCTCTCATGCAAATGGACCATGCAGGAGGCAAATCTTTTTGCTCTGTCCTATCTAATCCACACCGGCCCCAGGCAGCGCTCTGAAAGAGCGGCTCTGCTCTAATCCTCCACTCCTCATTCCTCCATCCCTTCAGCCTTCACTCCTCCATCCACCTCCCCTCCCTCCCTCCTGTTACCTTAGCTCTGCTGGGCCTTCCTCTCCTGCTCGCTTCTCCTCTGAATTCATTGCAAAAAAACAAAGCCGATCCCTGTTCACAGAGCTGCAACTTTGTTCATTGTCAGGATTTTATTTGTGGCCTGCCTTCTTCTTAACACATGATGTATAGTAGATGTATGTTTTTCTAAAAAACAAACAAATATGACATTACTAGCTGAACAAAATACACTTTTTCCTCACTACCTAGAAATATTTGCCAAATCTTACTAGACTAAATGGTGAATTTTCCCCCACATTATCACCTTGCCTAATCTCATCACATCCTGGCACAGTTGGCGTGTAATGTGTCCACCGGGCTGGATCACAGAAGCTTGTGATTAGTGTATTGTCAAGGCCATTGTGTTTTTATAGCAATCATAAAAGCCGTGTTTCCTCCTCATTTTCCTAATGGCTGCTGTGGGCCTGTATTCTTTCCCAAGGACACATTAGATCGTGATAAGATGAAATAGAGCAGCAGCTCAGTAGATGTTGTGATCTCACGCTCGCGACTGAGAGAGGGCGACACGTGACGCGCCCTCCTGCTGCTCGACCCAACATTTATCATTTGTCGCACGCAGAGAGGTGACATTTATTCATACTTCCTGGACCAAGATTAAGAAATCAATTTCACTCTAATACAAGGGTGCTATGTAATGCTAATGTGCAATATGCCGCTCCTAGTGGCGCAGTTCAGCTACATATCGGTGCTGCTGTAATGTCATGCAGATGAGCATGAAAGGCTCGTTGTGTCTGAGGGATGTCTCACGTAGTTTTCGTCTGGTATGTAGATGGTGTGGGAGAGTGGCTGCGTCGTCGTCGTCATGTTGACCCCGCTTTCTGAAAATGGAGTGAAGCAGTGTTATCCCTACTGGCCTGACGAAGGATCAGACGTGTACCACATCTACGAGGTATGTCTGTGAGGGATTAAGCAGAAGCTACTAAGCTTGGATGCTGTAAAGTCAACCCTCAGGTCACTGTTCAACACTGCAGTATTAAGACAGTCATAGTTATTCTTTCATTCTTTGGTATCAGACTTAATTACATCTCATTTCGCCACACAAACGTATCCCTAGTACAAATTCTGAAAAGAACAGTTATAGATTTGATTACTGTGTGCCATTTCTTAAACCCTTTCTAACAAATGAACTTATTTTAATGACAGCCAAAATCATGGTCTTTACCATTACCAAAGCTTGCATGCGATCTAAAGATTATGTAAAAGAAAATGTCCACCTTTGTGCTCTTCTTGTTTGAACCTAAAATATATGGTTAGAGAGGGAAACCCAAACTATTTGCATGGATAAATACCACAAGGAGTAAATCAGAAAATGTGTTATTTATCATTTAAAACCCCTTAAAAGTCTTTGGGCTATGAACACACTCCTCGTTAAAATTGCTGGTGTGAAGCTATAGTTAATTAACTGAATGCGGCCTATTTCTAAATGTAGGTCAACTTGGTGTCGGAGCACATCTGGTGTGAAGACTTCCTGGTGCGGAGCTTCTACCTGAAGAACCTGCAGACCAACGAGACCCGCACCGTAACGCAGTTCCACTTCCTGTCCTGGATGGACCGCGGGATCCCCAACTCGGCCAGGACCCTTTTAGACTTCCGCAGGTAGAGTGCAGAACCCGCTGGTCGGAGCTCAGAGAGATTTCAGACAGATGTTCACCTTTACAGCTGGCCTTTATCCTGAGCTTGTTCTTAATCATCTTGCCTTGTATTCTGTATTCTGTCAGCGCCTCTTTGGTCCGTCTCCCTTTTGCCCCTCTGCCTTTTGGTGTCCTAGAGAATGGTTGTTCTAATAAGGACTGTGTTTCTGTACTATCCCTTTCATCCTGGGCCTATTTCCCTCACCTCCCTCCAGCACATGTGATGCAGCAAATTAACAGCCCAGCACTGCCTGGCTTGGCTTGGGAAGAAAAGAAAGAAAAAAGAACCCCACCTAATTCAAACACCCAATTAAATGAGAGCTGTCTCACTAAAAACATGGGAGAGGGGGAAAGCTAGTGACTGAATAACCTCACTCTGTTCTCCATATAATGTGTTCTGGCAGAAGAGCAGCAATAGCTCCTGTGGGAGAACCCAGAGGGATAGGAAAAGCCCTCCAAATGAGAAAAGATGCATCTGATTTGTGGAAGGAAGTCTGTCCCTCTGGTTTGTAATGCAGATGAGATTGAAAAAAAAAGGAGGATGTGCAGTGTTATCGTGTCATCCTTTCCTGACAGTCGCTGCTGTTTTTTGTTTTTCCAAATTAAATTAGGTGGGGCTTGCAGTCAGTTATATTTATTTTATGATATTTGGTGTGCAGATTTGAGCTGTGTTTGATACATACATTCCTTTTCTTTTGCTGTCGAGGTCTCCTTAACGACTAGATTGCCTTGATGTAACTCCATTAACGCTGCTGTAGGTTATTGGGAAAACAAAGCTCTCTGTGATTCAGAGGTCTCAGATCGAACGGTTTTCACGGTTTCGGCCAACTTGGTATTTTGCGGTTGCCAGTGTCATTTTTGTGATGTTGCAGCTAGTAATATGAGCCCAGTTGCATAGTCACAAAAGTGATCATTGGAAACTGTGTCTCCTCAGCCAGGCCTGTGCACAAACTGTCTTTCTCTCACTCCTGACTCTCTGTCTCCCTTCTCCTCCTCTCACCGCTCCTTCCTCTGGCTTGCATGGGAACTCCAACCATCTCTGTATGCTCTTTAACGAAGGACATATTCTGATTTAAAATGCAAAAGATATTTGATACATAGAAGTATGTACTAACTAGAAATGAATGTGAAATACACAAAAAAGAAAACCTTCCACCTGCAAAACAAGCAGTGGATTACTTACATAGAACTAGTTGTATAACATTTGAATATTTAGCAATGTTGAATGCATGTATTTCAATGAGAAAGCCAAACTTTCGGTTACTTTGGATTTCAATCATTGCAAAAACAAATCTTAAAGCTCATCATGACGTGACATGAAAAAGAGCACACATGTGCTTTGAAATGCAGTTCACAGTTGTAGTTCTTAAGGTCCAAATACATTGAAAACTCAACTAATACAAAATACACAATATATAAACTGAGGTTAAATCATATATAAATAAATATTTGGCAAGTAAAATATGATTATAAGCTTCTACTATGAGTAGTATTGGAAGTACTATAGTAGAAGTTGTAACCACAAGTTGACACATTCATTTATATTAAAGTACATGTATGTGTTTGCTTAATGTTATTGTTTTATTTACATGTTCCTAATGATTCTCATGTTTCCAATGAATAATATGTAATGGGGATGTTGAAACATCAGACGTACTAGAGACACTATGAGACATTCAGACCTTTATTTGTCATTTTTGTCGCTGGTGAAAAAAACGAGGGAAATGTAAAGACGCGGAAAGCTCTCGGTGTAGTCAGTTTCCATGGCAACAGCGGGGTGCGAAAAGGCTTGTTGGCCTTCACCGTGCCTTTGGTGGTGTGCAACATTCATAATTGGCCAGGGTTAATGCGTCGGCGGTCGGCAATCACAACATCACACCGCCACATCCATCACCCGCATGTCACAATAACGCTGTTCAATTCATCTACTTGGTGCGACACTGATTTATTTCTCTATCCTCAAATTAAGGGGATTGATTGACAGGAGCGTGCATCTCTCAGGATCCTGTTTGCTCTTTTGATTGTTGCAGTCATTAATTTCATCCAGACCATAGAAGCACTGTCATGAGTCACACTTGCTTCTATTTATTAAATGTTATTATTCAGTATAAATAACTAACCTTGTTTTTCAGAGTGTGTTTCATTTAAGACAACTTGCCGCCAAACAGTGCAATAACATCCAATTTTCTCTTCTTTTTTTTAATTCCAGAAAGGTTAACAAGTGCTACCGGGGTCGGTCTTGCCCGATAATTGTTCATTGCAGGCAAGTATAACTATTTGAACCTTGTGACAGTGGCTGACCCTGCTGAATTGGGACTGCAATTGTGTGTTGGAGGGGAGAGACTGTTTATTTTAAACCCGCTCAGTCCATTTGCTCGCTCTGGGTCCACTGGAGCTGCTGTTTATTCCATTGGCTGTGTCTTTATGGAAATAGTGTGACGCAAAGACACCCAGCCAGAGAAACTTCCATTTCCCATTTGGTTGAGTTAGTTAACTGGGCCTTGATTGGTTTGTGTTAAACACCAGGTATCTGTCCGACCACTTTTAATAGTCACATCCTGTTAAGTCATGCGTAGGGGGGAGGCAGCCCGCTCTCTCTCTGAGGGAGCTGTGAGGACTGAGTGTCTAGCAGTGGATTAATGAAGCAGTGGTGCTCAGGCCGCTCTCCTGTTTTATTGGCCTTGCCTTTATTAGAGAGATGTGCACGCCTTGTTTGCAATTAACATGCAGAGCCGTTGAATGGCCGGCGGGCACAAAGGGAGGCTTTTCATAAGACTATCTCTGGAGTAATGGAAAAGCAAGGCTCTCCAAAAGCTGTTCTCGAACCGCCCCTGGCCTCTCAACCTCTCCACTGCTCCTGAGGTGCATTCATTTAAAAGCCTTTGTCCCCAGTGTGCCTCAGAAACCATTCCCCTCTCCCCAATAGCCGAGCAAGTCTCAAGACCACACATGCACTCGTGTGCAAAGGTTTAACATAATCACATTTATTGGAACGTCAAATATTCAGATCTGTTCAGGTATTTTCACAAGAATATTAAGGATTTATTATTGATTTGTGCTATTTGAATATTCTATTTTATCCGCAACGTCAGGTCTTAAGCAGTGTGTATCTGTGTGCATAGACTAATTTGTGTTTAAATATACTCCACAGTCTCTCAGCAGATGCAGATGTAAATGAGCAATTTGTTTCCTTATAAGAAAAACACTCTGAGATTAAAGCGTCACTCTGCCACCATAATGATCTCCATCTCTCTCTCTCTCTGACTCTCTGCAGCGATGGAGCTGGCAGGAGTGGGACTTACATTCTGATTGACATGGTCCTCAATAGGATGGCTAAAGGTAACGATCAATGGCTTCCTTTTCACTCTTTCTGCTCTCGCGTTGAAGTGTTGCCCTGGCAACCGCCAAAGCCTCTCATTTTCCACAGAGGGTCTTGGGGATGCATTAGAGGGTGACTTTCCTGAGGCCTGAAGAGGCAGCGAAGACACAGACAGACATGCAGGGAGCTGGAGGGAGTGGAGAGAGTTGAACAAAGAGAAAAAGGAAAAAGGAACCTTTAACCCACACTAGTAATTATCTGTTTAAGCTACCGTCACGCCATATTGACCTGCATCGCAACTGCAACATGAATTTATACAGCGCATGCATGGAAATGAAATGTTTAAAGGGGAAATCAGAATTTGTAAACATTGCTCCATTGGTTTGAATCAGTGCTTAATATTTAATGGGAACGGTGGGTGTGTTTTATTATTATTATTTGTAATCCATATAGTTTGCACCCTCACCTTTTACTGTATGTATTCTTTTTCTATTTTACAAAAATATAAGCAAAACTGCCTGAGATCTCCAGGATGTTAACGAAAAAAAAAAAAAATGGACGTCTAGGTGCTTTTTTATTTTCTGCAATTTTGAGCTGAAAATGGCCCCTAGTTAGCATCGTATAATCAAAAAAAAAACAGTAGAGGAAGATAGTCTGGAATTGGTCACAAATCACAGTAACTTGGCGCCTCTACAGCAGAAATCATTATCCACAGGTCTACATAAATATGAAAGAACTAGGCAAGAAGAGCCACCTGAAAGGGATCTGTGTGGCGTTGGTGCATCATTACATGTCAAACAGGAATGGCTTGAATTGTTTCTCGATTTTAGATTCCTGTGCTCTTTGCAAATCCCTGTTTTTGGCTGAATCTCTCCAACAAAACGGGAGTTGTAGTTGAAAGCTCAGTTTGTATGAATAAACACATTTGGATATGGACATCTGTTGTTGCCCAGGAGCTGGCTTCTTCCAAAGGCTGCCTCTACGTCTCCTTAAAGCCCTCCATAGCTTAGCCTGCCCTTTGCCCTTTGACATCTGCCCTTAACCCCCACCCTGTGCATGCCCTCCTCCTGCTATCCCAGCCCATCAGAGCAGGTTGGGAGGACGGCTGCGTTCCCTTTGCTTTCTGGAAGACAGTAATAAGACTGAAACGTCCTGATGGAGTTCATCTGGTTCAGCGACGAATGCGCTGTTGTCCGGGGTGATCAAAGGTGCCACCGGGACCCTTTTTAACCTTTTGTTTCCTGCTCTAAGATCGAATGTATAAAATGAACATAATCTCACTCTCCAAAGCTTTTTCCTTTGGTCGAGGAGCCTCTCTTCAGCTTAACTTTGGAATCCAGCCCTTCTGAGACATGAAAGTCTTGTTGGAGCACTGGAGTACTTTGAGCACTAAGTCCAGCTGCATTATAGCCTTCTTTTTTTACTCTCTCTGACTCACTCACACTCACACATACACTTTCACTCACACTCTATCTCTTTTGCTTCCTTTCTCTGCCTCACCTTCAAAAACATCTCAAGAGTTCAGCGGCTCTCTGTGGTTTTCTCCCTCCTTCCCTTTTCGGGTTTCTCAAACCAGCTCTTTGTTTCTTAAAATCCATAAATGTGAAAGTAGAATAAGATTCCAGATTAACATCACACACTTTCAAAGCCAAAACAGACTCAACTCAACAGCAGCTGATCACTGTAGAAGGCGAGCAACTGTTGCATAAGTCAGTCATCAGTATTGCTGCTGCAAAGGCAATAAATAATTTTAATTAGAGTTGGTTGATTTTCAGATTCACACATACTGTACATGCACACACACACACACACACACACACACACACACACACACACACACACACACACACCTATTGCAGACTTCATAGTTGCACATAATTTCAAAAAAAATTTCGACAAGATTCTCACATAGAAGTCAGCGCTTAACTTTTTTAATGCATTATTGCGCATTTTCCAGACCCCCAAAATATCCTCTTGCATATTTTATCGAGAAACAGTGTGTGGCTCTCGTCCAAGTCTTTCGAGGGATGAATGTAATAATTTTCAATCGCTGCGCTGTTCCAAAGGGAGCCCAGTATAAAGAGAGATTGACAGATGTGAGCTGGATTACTCGGCTGCTTTGAACTCATTCCAATTTTCGGTCTGTTGCAGGTGCTAAAGAGATTGATATTGCCGCTACCCTGGAGCACTTGAGAGACCAGAGAGCTGGCATGGTCCAGACAAAGGTAAGGTTCCCGGCTTTGAGTTAGAGAGATGGGGGAGACGGGGGGGGAGGGGGAGGGGGAGAGGGAGAGAGGGCAGCAGGGAGGGAGGAGGGGTTGCAGTCATTCAAACAGACGGTTTTCTACTTCATGTGCTCATGGATCAGGGGAAATGATGAGGTAATTGATAACTGCTTGCTGGATTAGACAAACATTGTCTTAGAAGATAATAACTCACTGTTCCACATTAATCACAAGACACAAAGAGACGGACCAAGATCTTCTGTTACAGAAACATTTTGTTTTTGAAACCGTCACATTTTAAGATGTTCTCTAAACACACGTTATGAATCCTAAACTGTTAAATGTATCAGTTGTATGTAATATGATGTAAACTGTTAAATTAATCAAAGTGATAATTAAGTAGACGTGTAACTAGGGCTGCGGTTATTTAAATCTTTTGAATAGATCTTTTATCCGCCACACTGTCTTCAAATGTCTTATGTATTTAATCAAAAGACATTTCACGATATGTAACACAGAAAAAAATGCAAATTCTTCTGCAAAAGCTACAACAGACTCATGTTTGCTTGAAAAATATAAATATCAAACATACTGTTTAACATCGTCTTTATCTTTTGTTTTTATTTTGTCTTCATATATTTTACCAGTCTAGTGAATGTCTAGTCAAATAAAATACTTCCACTGAACTTCATTAGTCTTAACAGTTTGTATCACAGCGGGCCCTCCACCTCACAACATTTTGAGAAATAGATTAGGGTGTGTGCAAAGCATTTCCTCTCATCCACTAATGCGCCGAATAGTTAAGAAGTCTCTTCTGTTTCTCTCTTGTAATTGGAAGGAATAATAATAATAATAATAATAAAGGCAAACCTCATGCTGCAGTGGGTGATAATATTTATGGAAGCTGCTTGCGAGCAGACTCCGGTGTTCCTCGACGGTTCATTAATGCTGCTTTTACAGCCCCGCTGTATTCAGCGCAGAAAAGCATTTCAAGCGCTCTCTCTTTTTCTCTTCTGACAACTCTAAGTGAAATTATATTGGAATATTGCTGATTCCACTTTGTGGCTTCATGCTGGGTCTACACAGAAATTAGATTGTAATGAGGTATGAAATTTAGAGTTAGGTTTCAAGAATTGGACAGACAATTATCTTTTTTTTTTCTGCTTCAAGATGTTACCACTTTATTTTTGGATAAACCTCAGCAAAAATAAAAGAGAGAACATTTATTTCCCTTCTTTTTCTGGTTACTGCTTTTGACAGACATGCAGTAATTACAACATGCGTGACCGTTTTTCTTCCTCACTAACCATCCATCTCTGATCTGTCTGAGCAGAGATTGATCTCCCCCCAGTGGTGTAAATGTGAACAGCACGGCACACACGAAACTCACTTATAAAGTATCTTTTTTTCCACACACAGAACTTTAAAGGCAACTTGGGATTAGACAGGGACATATAACTGTGGTGTATACTGTATACAGATGGATGTACTTTCATATTTTCTGGCCCTATCACAACATCAGAAGAATCCTAAAAATAGAAAACCTAATCACTCCGATAATCTCCACTGCAAAGCAAAAGGCACGGCCACCAGTGACTCCTGTATTGATTTAGCCAATCCTCAGGCCAGACTGTTGCAGGCTATGTGTTGACACATCTAAAGACTGCTCCTTCCAAACTCCTACGTACCTTTTCTCTGTGAGAGGACCCCGTGGCCTGCAGCCTGGGGAGAGGAGAGGAATATAAAAAACACCAGGTCCATGGGGCAAACTTCAATCAGCCCCCTTTTGCGCTCCTCCGGGGGAAAACATGAGTGGGATTCACAAATAAATGCACGTACACACAAACAAAGCTGAGAGACAGCATGACTCAAAAGCTTTATTTTAAGACACACCTGGCTGGATCGTTGCCGGGTACGCGTACTCTCCGAGTTGAAAGCTCAGAGAGTAGCTCACCTCCACCTCAAGTCTGTGGCCAAACACATCCAGGGGAGGGTCAGCAGAGAGGGAGGAAGGTGCCAATCATCCTGAAATGGCATTCCTGAGCTGTTACACACTTGTCCGCACACTAAAACTTTCCTACCTTCCTTCTCTCCCTGCATCCTTCCCTCCTCCTCCTCCTCAGGAGCAGTTTGAGTTTGCGCTGACAGCCGTGGCAGAGGAGGTGAACGCCATCCTGAAAGCACTTCCTCAGTGAAGGCATCACATCCCCCACCTTCTTCTCACTCGCCGAGCACCGGCTTCCTCTGCCCACTCAAGACTGACATCTCTCTCTGCCCTCCCTTCTCCTCGCTCTGTTTCTCTCTTCTGCCTCCTCTTCACCTCTATATATACTGTATACTTATCAATGTCGTGCCAGATATCTCACCTGGATCTATATTCGCAAAATCTTGCCTCAGAGTACGACTGCCGATCTGTGATCCGTGTCAGACCAGCGGGGCCTGATCTGATGTGGGAATTTAGATCAGCTCTCCTACTGTGAGACTTCTTGTCGATATGAAGCCCGGTCCTCTATAGCAGTGATGTTGTTCCTGAACAGACCGTTCTAGTGCCACTGACGAGCTGTTTACGTGATGTCAAGTGAAGGCTTTTGTTCCAAAATAAGCTATCTGCCGTTGGGAAAACTGATACAGACGCTAAGAAAGATGACTATTGGCACATTTAAAACAAACTATAGTCGGGCTGCAACTAACCATACTTTGAATTATCGATTAATATGCAGATTTATTTCGATGCATTGTAAAAATTGTAAGAAGTAGTGAAAAGAATGGCATTTATAATGTCTTCAATTTGCTCATTATGTCTGACTTACAGTCTAAGATATTCAATTTACTGTCACACACGACAAAGAAAAACAGTAACTGAAACCAGAGAATGTTTGGAATTTTTGCCTAAAAGATGAATTGATTATCAAAATGGTTGCCAATATTTATTTATTTTTGCCAATAGACTAATCATTGCAGTTCTCAGCTGTGGTACTTTTTGAATAATAATAATATGTAAAGTAAATTAAGTTCCTGTCTAATATTGTACAGATTATATCCCCTAAATGAATCGGTGTATTGGACGCATATAGCGTTTTGGAAATAAACTCCTCACATGTTTCTTCTCCTCTGTGATCTGAATCGACCCACTATATACTCAGCATCACGTGCATCAGATGTTGAAGTGTGTGTGTGTGTGTGTGTGTGTGTGTGTGTGTGTATTGTTGTATTTTGGGTCCAGACATCTGCTCTGATTCTTAAAAAGCCTCACAGATCATGTTTCTTGATATATTCTTAACATATCAGGTGTTTTTTATTCCTCATTGCATACATTTTAGACATCTCTGTTAATATTAAATGTAATACAAATATACCAACTGATATAGTTCTTATACAGTAGAGATAGTAATAATAGGATATATATATGTAAGCAGAACTTATATTGGGATTGTTGCTCATTTTTTTGTCCCTCCATCACTGGTTTATTGTAATATTTTGTGCAACATGACAGATTATTCCTTCTATGTATAGTCAATGAATGACTTTATGAATACCTATATAGTGCTATCTGAAATGTATATCGAGAGCCTCAATGAGAACTATATATTTTGTGTGAAAAGTAACATTCAGATTGATAATAAATCAGAACAGATTATACTGATTTGCTGTGTTGGTGTTTGATATTATTTCCGATACACTCTCACACACACACACACAGGAGGGAGAAGGCTGCTCTCACAGTGAATGACATTTGATGGAATGGTAGCCTTAGTAAAGTCAAACAGAAAAGATGTATCACGCTCTCCTGAGGGTTTGTATCTGAGAGAGATTCGCAGGTTTGTACAGATGAAATGTTTGGTTCACCGGCACTGTCAGAGGAGGAAGTGTCTGGGATTGTAAATGAAATCACTCATGTGTTTCATCCACTGAGGTCCTATCGCAGTAGTCCAGAGAAGAGAAGGTCCAGTCATTCAAAAAGTCAGATTGCATCAATATTTACAGAAGGATTTAACTTTGATACCACTTTCTGTGACGCTTATGTCTATTGAGCATTATAAGCATATGTATAATGCATTATAATCTGCTCATAGCGCTGTATAATTATTTATAAGCCCTCATAAATATTTATATTGCTTTATAACAATAATCAAAACACATTATAAAGTATTTTATAATGACTCACAAGAACACATCATCATTGGTGGTCACTCACTAACAATTTCTTTTTATAATGTATTATAATTCCCAGAGTGGTAACACATTATAATCTTTCACTTCCATAAAATACAGTGTAATCTTATAATGCATTACAAGAATGTTGATAATGTATTATTGACATTGATTGCAAAATATCTCAGAGTGACCAGCAATTATGAAGTATTTTGATACTCGACATTATTGGGCATTATAAGATGATATTGTTATAAAGCATTATGAATACTTAAGAGTTCTTAAACTATAATTATACAGCATATTATATGCTAAAGGTATCACTTTCTATTAAGATAGTTTTTATAAATTGAACTGTTCTATTAATAGTTAATACATCATTTTATAATGCTTCATAGTCAGTTATAAGTCATTAAAACAGCATTGACACGTTGTAAAAAAGAATCCTTTGACTTATGTTGGGACACTTCCCATCACCAACTTGGAGTAACAAACATTAGTGAGTCATTAATAAAGAGTAATGGGTCTCACTTTATCGTAATAGATCATCAAATAATAAATGCTAAAATGTCATTCATAAATTTTCCTTTCAATAATCCAAGTGATGATCCAAAGATCCAATGTGATGCTTAATTAAGAGGAAGGCGCAAGATATGATCTAAATGTTCTTATTAATGGTTTATAACAGTTCTACAAAACAATATTAAATGATTTATTAGCCATTAATAAAGCCATTACTCACAACTTATAAATCGTTGATAAAAGGTGCCTTATTAGAAAGTATAACATAATTATTGGAGTTAATCGAGTATCTGTAACTGAAGATAAAATAAACTGTCAAATTGGATGATTTTGACACCAGAGAATAGAGAATAAATATGTGTAGTATATATAAAGAATATATTATTTCCTACCTTTCAAAAGTGTGTGTGCATCATGTGTGTGTGTGTGTGTGTGTGTGTGTGTGTGTGTGTGTGTGTGTGTGTGTGTGTGTGTGCCCGTTGACATGTCCCTCCCTCCCCTGACAGTTCTAATAGCTAGGAATGAGGCTTCATGCACTTCCCGAGGCCTCATTTGCATATGATCTGCTGATGAGCTGCCACCGCTAACCAGCAACACCAAACCAAAGCCCTATTAATATTCACCCATTCAGGTTGTAAAGCACACAAACCTAATCAGCTTAGAAATTACTGTATGGAAACCATAATTACGCATGTTTAATTGCTTATCATCTGATGGGTACAAGTTTATTAGAAAATGTATTCATGGTAATTGCTTCCTGAGGTATCTGGTGTGCTACAATACCATGTGATATCCTGTCAGCTCCCATTTGGGAGGATTAATGCGTTCTGAAAAAGTCACAAAATTAGATACTGTGTATTGCCTCTTTGGTTGCTTGGTTTAACTCAAAGTGATTTTTAATTTAAGGATTCCTAAATTACAGCTTAAGCTTGGATAAGTCTTTGGAGTGAGATCCGTCAAAATCAGCATATCTCGCTCATGTTGTTGAGGAGTGCTGGCATATCACAGGGATATAAATGACTGTAAAAATAGGCAAATGCCTTTGTAACCTTGATGCCACAAGAAAATACTCACAAATCATGGAGACAAAATTTCTACCACCAAATAGAAAAGCTGTAAAATCAGGGGAAAAACGCAGGCGCAACACTAAAGTAAAAAGTCACAGGCGTGAAATGAGGAAACAGATCTTATAAGGGAGAATTTGGAAGTAAAGCCAATGAATCATTCAGACCTGAAACAAGCAGATTAAAACACAAAGTCCAGGTCTCTCAGTAGGGCCTCCAAGACGCCAAGAACGTCAAGTGGGCCTTTTCAGCCATGGACCTCAGTGGGTCTTACAGCTCCTGCCCACTCTTTGATGATGTCTCTGTGGTTTATTGTAATGACTGTTGGCTCTCAGTCCTTCTGACACACTTGAAAATTCATGCAGTCTTATGAGGAAATTCGTGGGGTAACTCTTTCTTTCATCAGAGCAGTGATTCCCAAACCTGGGTGCTTTTACCCGAGGGCAAGAAGCAGCTCGGCTAATTTAAAAACATTCACATATTTAGAGATGAGAAATATATTAAAAAAAAGTATTCCAAAATGGTGTTTATGTTTAGAATGTGAATAGAACACAGTCCTCTGCACAGCATAATTCAGTCACTTCCTGATCTTCATTTAATCACTTTCTGTAAATTAAAGAACAAACAACATCAGGACGTTTAGCCTCATGCTCAATCCATTACTCGCCTCTTCACCTGCAGATAATGGTTAAAAAGTCTACAATCAATATTTTGAGATATTTATGTGCACATTGGGAAAAGAAAAGGTGCCACTGGGTTAGATTTACTTCAGTTGGTTCCAGCAAAAGCCTGAACTTACAGCAGAATGCTGTTTTTAATATTTGGTCTAATTAGCCTCATAGTTGAAATATCCCCCTGTGGATAAGTCAATAAAAACAATTGATTTTTCATATTAAACCACGTTGAACTACCAGGGAGAACTGTTGTTTTAATCAGATCTACTTGGTTGCTTGAAAAAGAATTGCTGAGTACATTTAAAAAATGCAGCTACTGAACTTTTCAAATAATTTTTTTTGTTTTGGAGCCAAGTCCAAGAGGTGCTTTGAGCTTTTTTGCACTCGAAAAAACCCCTAAAAAACCACCTGCGGATCATTCAACGTTTGAATGATCACACACAACATGCTGACAAACATGTCATTTCCCTGCGGAGGGGTTGGGAGATCCCAGACTGTTTGCTTGTTGGAAAAACTGTCTGGGATGCTTTCCAGGATTTCCCAAAGAGAAAAGCCTTGTTTTTCTTTGCTTGTGTTGTTGGGAGTGAATGGAGAGCAGATTGCAGAGGCTATGCCTCTCATGTCTGTCCAAGGCCTTGATACCTTTGATCTTCTTGAGAAACAAACAAGCTTTTAAACTTGGCACTCAAGGCGAGTGTCTCTCTTCTTCTTCTTCTTCTTCTTCTTCTTCTTCTTCTTCTTCTTCTTCTTCTTCTTCTGTCTCTGTTTGTCAAAACACTGATCCTGAGAAAATTGATCTTGCCTGAATAGTTACGTACACTCGTGCATTCAATGATTTGTGGTTTCAAATGTGGACTCCCACCATGTTGTCAAAAGTAAGTGTAGTAAGTAAGCATAGCTAGATAAAACCACATCCCTAACAATGTGTAGTTCTGGGATAAATCTTTCTAAAAGCTTTTGTTTTTTTTCTTATCTTTGAACAAACAACCAAAACCGTTTTTGTCAACTGTTTCAAGCATCCAATTTTGACTCCCCAAGTAACATTTCACTTTTCATAAAGGACCAAACAAAGGTTCCAGGTCTTATCCTTAAGTATACTAATTCATCCTCAGAAGCTAGTTGCACCAAATGTCTGTCAATATAACATTTTGCTTAGTTATAAGTGTTTACTAAAAAGAGTTTACTAAATCAAAATTGGTTGCACTACATAACTTCTTATGTAGAGATTAGTTATTACTAAATATTACACCTAGAAACTGTTAGCTAACGGAGTTAGCTAAACTGAAAGAGCTAACTTAGCTTGCTAGTATAACCTGTTTAGAGGTACAAATATGGAATATCAAACCTGACACTTGTTTAAAATGCTGTTAATAATAATAATAATAATAATAATAATATACTAGGACGTTTTTACGTATCGTAGCACCCATCCTCTGGTTCTCACACAGGTAAAAACGGTTTACTTTTGTCATTGTTTACACTGTTAGCTTTATTAGCACTGTTAGCTGCCAGCCGCCCACTCGGCCGTCGCCATGTTGAGAGCCGTTAAGAGTCAATAAGAATGCTCCCAATCTCGTAGAAAGCACATTTAAATTATATTTCACAATATTTCAAATTACGTAACACAAAGATAATAATTAGACTAAATTGGTCGGTTAACGTTTGTTGGCTTAATCCCTCTCACTCATAACTATCTCTCCATGTTTCCATATGAATACAGCAAATCAAACCTACATTTACAAAGATTGGTGTTAGTTGTTACTAATGGAAGTTACACTACAGTTTGTAATGCTGTGACTTCCCAAACACTTAGTTGATTCATTCGACAGTGCTCCAGATATTTCCAGCTAGTTTTTACAAGATATTTTTCTGATGCAACTTAAACTAGGTTCTACTTATCACTAGTTTGAAACTAGCTAGTATTAATAAAAATGTGCATATTATTAAGACCACACAAACTTTAAGAAAGATTTACAAAGCTGGTGAAGCCCAATCCAGATGTAGAACTACCGGGTCAAATGGAAAATTGGATGTTGGATCCTTAACGTAATTTAACTGTTGAACTGTTTGGTAAAAGGTTTTGGGATGTTAGCAGCTGAAATGGAAAAGTTGCAGCTAGAGCAAACATCTGGCTGAACAAAAAAGGCAAAGCCTTCAATCAGGAAGCAAATCTCCTCTCATTACCCCCCTTTGCTTCCTCCTCTCTGGTTATTAATGGGCTCACAGCAGCCACAATGACATTTTACACTGTTTCATCCCTGTCCCATCATGCATCTGGGGATACCCTGGCATTTGGCGGGGGTGTTTTCATCAGTGTCTGCGGTGGTTGCTGACCAGCACCACTTCAATCCTGCTCACTGTCACTCATCATAAGTGAGTTTATCAACACACATCTAATCGCCACACTCCACAGGGACCTTTACCATTTGCATACTAAGATTGGTTTCTTTTGCTCGGCTGAGAACGCACCTTCTTTGCATAATTATTAATGATAAAGAGACGGTGAACAAATGTGTCAGGAGGTATTAGCATCACGTATACAACTAGATTCTAAAGGATCCGTTTAGTGACGTGCGGGAGGAAAGATGAGGGCAAAGGGTAGGGAAAGGAGAGACTGTCTAGGGATGCACGTTTGCATTAAGGGAAGGGGGTTAATTAAAGGGCCAGGGATGGAACATATAGAGAAGTGTGATTTTTCTTTTTGTGATTTTTAAATCATTGTTTGACCAGGAAGCGCCATTGGGATTAAGGGTGTCTGTTAAAAAGAATACAAAGCGGGGGAAAAAACATAAAGTAGCAGACAAAAATGTGAACTAAAGGAAGAAAAAAATCAATCAAAGGTCTCAAGTTCAGCAGCAGAGGAGCAGGAAGTCGGATGAAATAGCCTAAAATATAACACAGAATCACATCAAAGAAAATATTGCTCCAGTAGAAGGAAAAACCACAGCGGAGAACAGCACAAGATGTTTACATACAGCAGAGTCACTCTGGTGTTTCTGCTGTGTACCATTAAAGCAGCAGGCCCATATTGTCTGTCATCTGTTGTCTGTAATTACCACTTTTTACACTGTCTCACCCTCTGTGGATAATGTTCAGCGTCTATACGAGAAGTGTTTCGTATGAATAGTTTAACTGTTTGGCACTTTATATGAAACAGCTGCACTCTTTTTACAGGACAGGAATAAATAAGTCATGCACACTATGGTTCAATTGGGGGTTGAAATGCCCTCCCCGTCTTCTCCGTTAAACACAGGCCTGTACGCCGCGCAGTATAATAGCATGATATTAAAAATGCCCACAGCGATTGTTAAGTCACGGCGGCACATTTGCACCAGGATGGATGACCTTTTGTGAATCATAATGAGGCTTTTTCATGAGTTTCAAAAGCCAAACATACTGTAGCATAATAACAGCTTCAGAAACGTCACTATAGTTTTTAGCTTTTGTGAGGAGCAGAAAATTAAACCACAGTTTTGTGTTGCATATAGTTGCACAGACAGCTATTAGCTTAATTTTTCTTTTCTGACCTCAATTAAAATGACGTATTACGTTTATCCTGGAAGCACTTAGGTGGTATTCTGTGAATTGTATTTTAAATATCAGCTGTAGTTTGCACGTATCTCCCCTTTCAGGAGGTGTGAGACTGTCCGAACTTCTCAAGTCACAGCCTTGAGCATAATCTCAGGGGTCAGGCAGGGTCTGCCGGTCTGCCTCTGGCTCTCCCTCAACAAATAACTGATAATGAACTCTGACCTCCCTGTTTTAGCATGAGAATTGCTATCAGTTTTCCACCCCCCCACCCTCTATAGCAACCTCAGGATCATTTGAAACACCAGCCCTCGAAATCTAAACTTGATTTTTTTGTTTCATTTTTTAATGAACCCATCCAGAGGTGGGAGGGGTGGGTGTGTTGCGTTTGGGAGGAGGAGGGTGGAGACCGGGGGAGGCGAGCTTTTGGGCTCATCTGCATCACAGATTAGGGTGCTTAGAGAAAAATCAACCATCCATGATTCATTACATGTTTCCTGCTGAGCTTCTTAGATGGCAACCGTCCTAGCAACAGGATCCTAGCAACAGCAACAACTCTCTGCCGCCGCGGCAGCCTATCAGGAACTTTGATGCCTGATCAAAATTTAGCCAATGAAGAGGGGAGGACATGCGGAAAATGTGATGATGCGTTTCCTCATGCTGTTGGCCAGACTAGGGTGTGTTTAGGGCTCTGAACTCTATCCCTCTGTATGCGTGTCTGTTTGTACACTACATCTAGTATTCATTTGTACATTCTGTGTAGTTTTTATGAATATAAAGATTGCACTTTTGTAGCAGAGAAGTCAATGTGACATGGTTCATGAATTTCTCCAGTCCGGGTTGATTTTTGTTCATTTCTGTTTCAACTTTGTATGCATACATCTTTGTCTTTGTTTGGCATTGTTTAAACTTTCCTTACCCACATGCATGGTATCGGGGGTATCCCACTCTTGATATAGAAATAAACATTATTAAGAGACAAATAATGGTAAATATTGCTATAGTATACCCATACATGTATACTACATGTATGGGTTTTTATTTCTCTCTGCATTTTGTCCTAACCTTAAATGTATGCACAGCCTATATTGTGGGTAATATGGACATAATCCATGTCAATTTTATTCTACACTGCCTGTTTACGCTCTTTCTTTGCTCACATTCGATAAAAAAGGTTTTGTTTTCACAAAAGAATAAAATAATGATTGTGAGATCCTTATCTCACGATCCTGATCTCATAACTGCAAGATCTTTAATTGGATTTGATTTGAAACATCATTGGATTATGTTTTATATAACTGTAGTCCAACAATGTGTCTCTTTTATATCCTCTTAACTAATGATAATACTTAAACATTGTGTAACTGAATGTCTCACTTTTTCTCAAAAAAGACTTTCTGTACTTTTGTACATCATTGTAAATGTATTTCTCCGCAGCCTAAATACTACATAATGATTATAGTGTTGATGTACAGCATATACTCCTCTCACATGTAAATGATCCAAAAGTGTGGGATGTTTGTTCGCCTGCTTCTGTGTAATCAGACATCATTATTCAAAGAGCGCTTTGACCGTCATTCCGTGTCAGATAGGCCTGATCTTCACTTCAAAGGGACATGTTCTGTGCTGGTCCAAAATGCTCTGACCATATTCAGTGTGATAATACATCACACTGATGTGTCTCTATCCCCACTTAAGAGTAATCTTACTCTTTCCACTGTGCAGTGTACAGAGGCAGGGTCCCCATATCCCTGCACAACCAGAAAATGAAGAAAACTACACTCAAACTGTTCAAAACGTCAATACAGTAGAGAGGTTCACATGTTGCTCTGGATGATTTAAGAGCTACACAACTGTCAAGAGGAATGCCACTGAACAAACTTTGTTTTCTTTAAATAGTTTGTATTCTTTAGACTAAGATGATAGAGTCTCTTTTACATTTTCTCAATCAAGCCTGAAATCCAAATATCTACCACTTAATGATCATGTAAAAATATTTGTTTTAAAAATAAAGATTTATTTTTCAAACTTTTGCAACCATAGGCTTGCTGGGAACATTTTCAGAAATGCAGATAGTTAACATGAAGTTGGGGGAGCATTCAAAGTAAAAACTTTTAAGTATATTAATTTAGTGCGTCCTTTTAATGGCAGCAGTTATTTTGAAATCATGTCTTCAGGAGGGGAAATGGTTATCAAATATGACTTGTTCTAGTCAGGTAGAAATACTGTTCTTCACTTACTTTAAGGACAGGGCTGGTGATATTTCAAATTATTCTTATTGCCACTAGACGTAGTCATGTTGCAAAGTGGGCCTACTCTAGTAAAAGTACTAATGCACTAATAAAAACGTAAACTAGTAAAACATGTATACACTATGTATCTACACTACTACTTTCTTCATGTGGTGTGTAGATGTACTGCTCATTTTAGAGGCAACTAAAATTGATTTACACATTGCTTCCCTCTCATTTCTTAATCTCACTGAATGTATGTTTTGTGACAAGAGTGTGCTGATTGCACGCAGCAGGAGAGAACCATTTCTGTCACTGAAGTAGTTTGAAGATTATTCGTCTATATTTTTGTTTCACAGTTTGATTCCACACTTTTTTGGCGGAGGGCTTGGCTCAATCAGCAGCAGTTTTACTTGTAGATCGTCTACAGTGAAACACACATCCAAGATTATATCTTCCCAAAATAACACCCAACATTTGAGAAAAGTGACTTATTGTCTTTGTTGCCTTGCAAGTAAAAGCAAAACGAGCTGGAAAGATTTTGATTGTGTTTTTTCATACAATGGATTCTCCTCTTGTGATGGCCTTGAGTGAAACAATTGTGAAAATCCATCAAGGACTGATAGAAGGGAGGCTAAAGAAGAGGAGGGGGTATAGATGGCTGGAGGGTCACATACAAAGAAGTGACAGAACAATGTCATCACCAAACAGATGCTTTCACAAAGTCCCTTGGGAAACAAAAAGATAGATACACCCAAGACAACTGAAACAGAAACACTGGAAGTTGAAGGAGGCACTCTGCAAAGAATATTAAAGGTACAGGCGAGTAATAATTTAATTTTTTTTTATTGATTAACTATTTGATGCATAGCCATTTAAGTTAGTGCAGATATTCATGGTCCCCAGTGGTTGAAGGCTACTGACTTTGGTGATCCACTGTCTTTTCCTCTAGCGCCACCAGGAGGTTGACACTAAGCAAAACTAATGAATTTCCCACTTAACCTGTACTTTGTGTTTAGGGCTACTCAGCTTAATATACTATGATTTCTTTTTTCGACACGCTATACTATGACTTTTTTTGACATACTATACTATGACTTTTTTCAACATGCTATACTATGACTTTTTTCAACATGCTATACTATGACTTTTTTAGACATGCTATACTATGACTTTTTTCAACATACTATACTATGACTTTTTTAGACATGCTATACTATGACTTTATTCGACAAGCTATAATATGACTTTTTTCAACATACTATACTATCACTTTTTTCAACATGCTATTCTATGACTTTTTTCAACATGCTATACTATCACTTTTAAAAAAAAGAATTCGACATGCGACTATGACTTTTTTTGACATACTATACTATGATTTCTTTTTTCGGCATGCTATACTATGACTCTTTTTGACATACTATACTATGACTTTTTTACTTTTTTCGACAGGCTATACTATGACTTTTTTCAACATACTATATTTTGACTTTTTTTGACATGTTATACTATGACTTTTTTCAACATGCTATACTATGACTTTTTTAGACATGCTATACTATGACTTTTTTCAACATACTATACTATGACTTTTTTCAACATACTATACTATGACTTTCAAGACATAGAACAATCTTTCCACTTGATGTCCATCATTTGTCTTTCTGGCTCTTCTTTGTCTTGCAGGATCAGGGACCTGACCTTCATTAGTCACACCTGGACCAGGTGTGGTTCCTGGTATAAAACCTCGCCACCTTCCACTCAATCTCACTCTTTTCCGTTGCTGGAGCGTCTGTTGTTTTGTTATGTATACTGCAGACATTTTCACACATCCACACATGTTCACATGATTGATTGCAATATCAAAGTTTGTTCTGTTCTTTATTGTTAATGTAGAAAAAGAATAAACATAATTATGACTTTTAAACTTGTTAGTCTCCCATTTCTGCCAAAGCCATGAAACATGCTATATTATGACTTTTTTGACATAATTTACTATGACTTTTTTCGACATAATATACTATTATAATTTTTTTTACTTTTTTCGACATGCTATACTATGACTTTTTTTTACTTTTTTCGACATGCTATATATACACTATGACTTTTTTTACTTTTTTCGACATGCTATACTATGACTTTATTCGACAAGCTATAATATGACTTTTTTCAACATACTATACTATGACTTTTTTCAACATACTATACTATGACTTTCAAGACATAGAACAATCTTTCCACTTGATGTCCATCATTTGTCTTTCTGGCTCTTCTTTGTCTTGCAGGATCAGGGACCTGACCTTCATTAGTCACACCTGGACCAGGTCTGGTTCCTGGTATAAAACCTCGCCACCTTCCACTCAATCTCACTCTTTTCCGTTGCTGGAGC
Source organism: Cebidichthys violaceus (assembly GCF_023349555.1). NCBI lineage: Eukaryota > Metazoa > Chordata > Actinopteri > Perciformes > Stichaeidae > Cebidichthys > Cebidichthys violaceus. The sequence goes on along the minus strand of NW_027176318.1, from coordinate 10,224,877 downwards.
GTCTGTTGTTTTGTTATGTATACTGCAGACATTTTCACACATCCACACATGTTCACATGATTGATTGCAACATCAAAGTTTGTTCTGTTCTTTATTGTTAATGTAGAAAAAGAATAAACATAGTTATGACTTTTAAACTTGTTGGTCTCCCATTTCTGCCAAAGCCATAAAACATGCTATATTATGACTTTTTTCGACATACTATACTATGACTTTTTTCGACATAATATACTATTATTATTTTTTTACTTTTTTCGACATGCTATACTATGACTTTTTTCGAAATAATATACTATTATTATTTTTTTTACTTTTTTCAACAAACTATACTATGATTTCTTTTTTGGATATGCTATACTATGACTTTTTTTACTTTTTTCGACATGCTATATATACTATGACTTTTTTTTACTTTTTCGACATGATATACTATGACTTTTTTCAACATACTATTCTATGAATTTTTTCGACATACTATACTATGACTTTTTTCGACATGCTATACTAGGACTTTTTTTTACTTTTTTCGACATACTATACTATGACTTTATTCGACATGCTATACTATGACTTTATTCGAAATAATATACTATTATTATTTTTTTTTTAAAAAGTCATAGTATAACATGTCGAAAAAAGTCATAGTACTTTTTTCAACATACTATACTATGACTTTTTTTGACATGCTATACTATGACTTTTTAACTTTTTTCGACATGCTATACTATGACTTTTTTCAACATACTATACTATGACTTTTTTCAACATACTATACGATGACTTTTCGACATGCTATACTATGATTTTATTCGACATGTTATACTATGATTTTTTTCAACATACTATACTGACTTTTTTTCGACATGCTATACTATGACTTTTTTTGACATGCTATACTATGACTTTATTCGACATGCTTTACTATGACTTTTTTTTTTAAATGTCGACATACTATACTATGACTTTTTTTGACGTGCTTTATACTATGACTTTTTTCTTTTTAAATGTCGACATACTATACTATGACTTTTTAAAAAAAAAATTTACATGCTATACTATGACTTTTTTTACTTTTTTCGACATGCTATACTATGACTTTTTTCAACATACTATACTATGACTTTTCAACATACTACACTATGACTTTTTTCAACATACTATACTGTGACTTTTTTCGACATGCTATACTTTGAGTTTTTTCAACATACTATTCTATGATATTTTTCAACATACTGTACTATGACTTTTTTCGACATACTATACTATGACTTTTTTCAACATACTTTGACTTTTTTCAACATACTATACTATGACTTTTTTCAACATACTATACGATGACTTTTCGACATGCTATACTATGATTTTATTCGACATGTTATACTATGATTTTTTTCAACATACTATACTGACTTTTTTTCGACATGCTATACTATGACTTTTTTTGACATGCTATACTATGACTTTATTCGACATGCTTTACTATGACTTTTTTTTTTAAATGTCGACATACTATACTATGACTTTTTTTGACGTGCTTTATACTATGACTTTTTTCTTTTTAAATGTCGACATACTATACTATGACTTTTTAAAAAAAAAATTTACATGCTATACTATGACTTTTTTTACTTTTTTCGACATGCTATACTATGACTTTTTTCAACATACTATACTATGACTTTTCAACATACTACACTATGACTTTTTTCAACATACTATACTGTGACTTTTTTCGACATGCTATACTTTGAGTTTTTTCAACATACTATTCTATGATATTTTTCAACATACTGTACTATGACTTTTTTCGACATACTATACTATGACTTTTTTCAACATACTTTGACTTTTTTCAACATACTATACTATGACTTTTTTCAACATACTATACTATGACTTTTTTTGACATACTTTACTATGACTTTTTAACTTTTTTCGACATTCTATACTATGACTTTTTTTGACATACTATACTGTGACTTTTTTCGACATGCTATACTATGACTTTTTTCGACATACTATACTATTATTATTTTTTTACTTTTTTCGACATGCTATACTATGACTTTTTTCAAAATAATATACTATTATTATTTTTTTTACTTTTTTCAACAAACTATACTATGATTTCTTTTTTGGATATGCTATACTATGACTTTTTTTACTTTTTTCGACATGCTATATATACTATGACTTTTTTTTACTTTTTCGACATGATATACTATGACTTTATTCGACATGCTATACTATGACTTTTTTCAACATACTATACTGTGACTTTTTTCGACAAGCTATACTATGACTTTTTTCGACATGCTATACTTTGAGTTTTTTCAACATACTATTCTATGATATTTTTCAACATACTATACTATGACTTTTTTCGACATACTATACTATGACTTTTTTCAACATACTTTGACTTTTTTCAACATACTATACTATGACTTTTTTCAACATACTATAGTATGACTTTTTTTGACATACTTTACTATGACTTTTTAACTTTTTTCGACATTCTATACTATGACTTTTTTCGACATACTATACTGTGACTTTTTTCGACATGCTATACTATGACTTTTTTCTACATACTATACTATGACTTTTTTGACGTGCTTTATACTATGACTTTTTTTTTTTTAAATGTCGACATACTATACTATGACTTTTTAAAAAAAAAAATGTACATGCTATACTATGACTTTTTTTTACTTTTTTCGACATGCTATACTATGACTTTTTTCAACATACTATACTATGACTTTTCAACATACTACACTATGAAAAAAAAGTCACAGTATATGTGACTTTTTTCGACAAGCTATACTATGAGTTTTTTCAACATACTATTCTATGATATTTTTCAACATACTATACTATGACTTTTTTCGACATACTATACTATGACTTTTTTCAACATACTTTGACTTTTTTCAACATACTATACTATGACTTTTTTCAACATACTATACTATGACTTTTTTCAACATACTATACTATGACTTTTTTCAACATACTATACTATGACTTTTTTTGACATACTTTACTATGACTTTTTAACTTTTTTCGACATTCTATACTATGACTTTTTTCGACATACTATACTACGACTTTTTTGACATAATTTACTATGACTTTTTCTATTTTTTTCGACATACTATACTATGACTTTTTTCGACATACTATACTATGACTTTTTTTCAACATGCTATACTATGACTTTTTTTGACATACTATACTATGACTTTTTTTATTTTTTTCGACATGCTATACTATGACTTTTTTCGACATACTATACTATGACTTTTTTCGACATACTATACTATGACTTTTTAAAAAAAAATTCGACATACTATTCTATGACTTTTTTCGACATACTATATATAGGATTTTTTCCTTTTTTTCGACACTATACTATGACTTTTTCATTTTTTTCGACATACTATACTATGACTTTTTTCGACATACTATACTGTGACTTTTTTCGACATGCTATACTATGACTTTTTTCAACATACTATACTATGACTTTTTTTACTTTTTTTGACATGCTGTACTATGACTTTATTCGACATGCTATACTATGACTTTTTTCAACATACTATACTATGACTTTTTTCGACATGTTATACTATGACTTTTTTCGACATACTATACTATGACTTTTTTTGACATGCTATACTATGACTTTTTTCAACATACTATACTATGACTTTTTTCAACATACTATACTATGACTTTTTTCAACATACTATACGATGACTTTTCGACATGCTATACTATGATTTTTTTCGACATGTTATACTATGACTTTTTTCGACATACTATACTATGACTTTTTTTGACATGCTATACTATGACTTTTTTCAACATACTATACTATGACTTTTTTCAACATACTATACTATGACTTTTTTCAACATACTATACGATGACTTTTCGACATGCTATACTATGATTTTATTCGACATGTTATACTATGATTTTTTTTGACATGCTATACTATGACTTTATTCGACATGCTTTACTATGACTTTTTTTTTTAAATGTCGACATACTATACTATGGCTTTTTTTTTTAAATGTCGACATGCTTTACTATGACTTTTTTTTTTAAATGTCGACATACTATACTATGGCTTTTTTTTTTAAATGTCGACATACTATACTATGACTTTTTTTGACGTGCTTTATACTATGACTTTTTTTTTTTTTTAAATGTCGACATACTATACTATGACTTTTTAAAAAAAAATTTTACATGCTATACTATGACTTTTTTTTACTTTTTTCGACATGCTATACTATGACTTTTTTCAACATACTATACTGTGACTTTTTTCGACATGCTATACTATGACTTTTTTCGACATGCTATACTGTGACTTTTTTCAACATACTATACTATAACTTTTTTCGACATACTATACTATGACTTTTTTGACATACTTTACTATGACTTTCTATTTTTTTCGACATACTATACTATGACTTTTTTCGACATACTATACTATGACTTTTTTCGACATACTATACTATGACTTTTTTCGACATACTATACTGTGACTTTTTTCGACATGCTATACTATGACTTTTCTCGACATTCTATACTATGACTTTTTTCGACATACTATACTGTGACTTTTTTCGACATGCTATACTATGACTTTTTTCGACATACTATACTATGACTTTTTTTCAACATGCTATACTATGACTTTTTTCGACATACTATACTATGACTTTTTTTTTTTTTTCGACATGCTATACTATGACTTTTTTCGACATACTATACTATGACTTTTTTCGACATACTATACTGTGACTTTTTTCGACATGCTATACTATGACTTTTCTCGACATTCTATACTATGACTTTTTTCGACATACTATACTGTGACTTTTTTCGACATGCTATACTATGACTTTTTTCGACATACTATACTATGACTTTTTTTCAACATGCTATACTATGACTTTTTTCGACATACTATACTATGACTTTTTTTTTTTTTTCGACATGCTATACTATGACTTTTTTCGACATACTATACTATGACTTTTTTTTTTTTTTCGACATGCTATACTATGACTTTTTTCGACATACTATACTGTGACTTTCTTTGACATACTATAGTATGACTTTTTTCGCCGTTTAATCCACTCCCCAAAACATAACCACTAAATCCCTACATACATACATACATACATACATACATACATACATACATATATATATATATATATGCAATGCAATAGTAAAGCTCTGGCTTTTCGAAGAGTTTATGGTAAAATATGATTCACTTATTTGACATTTAGCTAATATGCTTCATACTACTGTGTAAAAAGTCATTATTGTAGGTGAGGGTGCAAATATCTCTGCCCCTTTCACTAGTTAACTAAAGAACACTTGCTTTGATGTTTCCTTTCTCCTAATCTGCTGAGTGCACTCTTGAATAAATCACAGTCCAATTTAGCCCCACCTAAATCCCTGTCTGACAGCTGTTCCAAAATAAAGCACCCCCAGGTGGCTTTTTGTCTCTCTTCGTATGTCTTGTTTTTACCTAATTTCAATGCTGTTAGGTTGCCAAATCATTCTGTAAAATAGTTTGAGATAATCTTCTTGCATCTAGCTTCTTTGACACAAGCATGTTTATTTTATTCACTGAAAGTCTTAAGTCCTTGAGCATAACAATAGTTCTCTAACGAGTGGATCAAATCCTCTCTGCAGTGACAACTGTTCAAAGTTTATTTGATATAGAAGGAATTTGTGGACAATTTCTGCACCAAACCAATTAGGTGCTGCTGGTGAACAAACCACATCTGTGTTTCAGAGCTTGTTTGATTTAATCCAATCACAGTTATATTCATTTATTTAACCAGAGCTACACATTTGTTGCGGTCATGACCTCCTGTTTCAGTGGCTGCAGCACTTTTTTTTTTTATTACAATAACAATGAAGAGGCCATGCACGTTGATCTGGCTGAACAATAAGCTTCTCTGCTTTTTGAATAAAACATGTCATGCAATTTGTGACACCACAGATGACAAACTTTGGGCTAAACAGTTCCTCAAAACAGCCTACATTGTCTATTTTTGGCATTTCATGATGTTTTTCTGTACACAAAACAATTGTTTTTGTTATCATGTTGAGTTTATTACTGTGTTTAGCTAATTATGTAGAATTTTAATGATGTATTCCTATTGTGTATTAACTTGAGTTTACAAATCCGAACCTTTACAATTGTTGAATTATTATTTTTATCTACTTCTCTTTTTGATTACAAAATCTCTTTTGTCCTTTGAAATATGAATTCTTTTGAACATTGTTATTTTATTACTATTATATAAAAAACACTTATCTTGACAGGGAGCTCGACAGTTAGCAGTTGATGTGCTCTTTGCTCCTCAGTAGATGTCCTCAGAGTGGAAGTCAATAGGAGGGTTTCACAGGTTTTTTTCAGAAACAGTTGTGTAATGACTTTAGGAGGAGGAGAGCTGCAAAAGTAAGGCAATGGATGGAGATGGGCCACTGCCTCCACACTGTTTAATTAAACCCTTAGAGACTAGCTGTGTCATATGCATTCATTCTGCCACATGAATAATACAAAACACTGCAGGCTCATTCAAAATAATCTCAGAAAACTGCTCCTTCCAGGGCTCTGCCCATGTGACAGGAAAATCCAGGGTGTTTTGTCCCTGCTTCAATTCAATTAGTGTGCTTGGAGAGCAGTCGGTACAGAACATTCACTATAGGAAAGAGACACTGCAGCTCAGGTGATTTGGCAACAGAAACAAAGAATAAACACAAGTTGATTAAGAGTTTGGCAGTGTTTGGCAGTGTGTGATTATGATAATGTATTTTTGTACTATTGTGTTGTTGTGTTTGTGAGGTATTGTTGATGCTGCTAGCGAGGGAGAAATGTGATTAAAGCAGCTCTAATCTATATTTTTATACTAACGATGACTATGTGTAATCTGAAAGGGCTTGTCTCGGCATTTCAGTGTCCTTCAACTCATTTGTCAGCAACTTTACGGTTTTGTATTTTCCTATTTCTTATTTTTTTTTTTATCTTATCTGTCTTTTTTTGTCCTGTACTCTACCCGATCAGCACCAAACAGTAACGTCAAAGTTAGCCAGACATTTCCCTTAAGAGTTGGTGGAGACCAAAACAGAGGTAGAATTACAGTGAACATTGGACTTCAAATGAAAGCTAATGTTGCTCCGTGTCTGCTGGTTGCATAAATGTTTGCCAACATATAAGCCAAATCAGCTTTATATGGTGACAACTTCACCAACAGCAGTCATGTATTTACAGTGTAGTCCCCAAATGTTGTGGCTTTTATTACGTTATCTGCTATGAAGTGTCTGTTATTTATTCATGGGTAACTAAACTAGAACTCCCTCTCAAGACTAATAAAGTCATCTAAAAGATACGATAGGACACTATATGATATAATGGAAATTTGATTACCCATGAGGGTATGTATTCCTCTTAGCATTTATTGGTAGGAGTCCATAAAAAAATGAACATTTCCACATTTCCACTTACAGTAATGTCAAGGACAAATCAGATGAGAAAAAATGTATTCTGTTTTAAAAATCTTTTACAAAAACACCCATGGAAGGTTCACATGTTGCTGAATCTACTCGGTACAAAGAATCCTACAAAAAAGAAGATAATAACTTTGAGAGCGGAGCTGTTTTTCATCCTGTTGGAGTAGTGGCAAAAGAGTGAATAATGCTGCTTACAGAGTGTTGATTTTCAGTAAGGACTGAGCATTCATGTTCAGTTCTTTGTGTAATAAAACTCACTCGTCAATGCTTTAATTCTGCTTTACTCTCACATTCCCCGGGTGTCCCTCTCCCTCCTTGTCTCTATAGAAAGGATCCACTAAAAAAGCTTGACCTTCACCTATTCTCACATGCTACACGGTATTAAGGCAGCGATTTTCACGCTCAACATAAACAAGGCTGCTAGTGTATTTCGCCTTCCACCTGAACTCTTTCAAACACACTTTCTGAAAATGTGTGCTGTAAAAAGTGGAAAAGTCCAATCATAGGAGATTAATTAAAATTCTGATCCATCCACAGGGCCAACCCACAATAAATACAGCAATAGCAAAAGCTTAACTACTAAAAATGTATTCAGGATAAAACAAAACATTGAAGCGTCGTCTCTGCAGGCTGCCTACCGCTCATGAATGCAGGCAGGAGTTACGCTATGCACTGCTGCTGATATACAGGCGCAGCAGGAGGGATGTTGAGTCTCTGATACATAGCAATGATGAACTAATGCCACATATGATTGATGGCACTGCCAACAGATAGGTTTGTGTTTGTGTGTGTGTGTGTGTGTGTGTGTGTGTGTGTGTGTGTGTGTGTGTGTGTGTGTGTGTGTGTGTGTGTGTGTGTGTGTTTGGTTGAGGGCATTTAATAAAAGGCACCAAGTCCACCAAACCGAGGGAAGTGTCGAGGAGCCCTTTTCTTTTTGGACTCTGCTTCCTTTAGCCACAGTTTCTTCCTCTTTGTGTCCATGTGTCCTACAAAATAAAAGAACATTTTCACTAAATATGTAGATGTACTAATGCCTAATAGATCAGTTATAAGACAATAATAAAATCAAATTGTGGGTTGCCAGGGTGTGAAAAAATTCTCTGGCTGTTAAGTCGCTGAAAAAAGACGCTTTGCTTTCTTGCTGAGAGGCGAGGAGAAGATTGACACTGCTCTCCCGTCTGTCACTTAAACATGACACTAGCGCCAGCGGCCAATTAGCTTAACCTAAAACCTGGATACACGGAAAAAACAGCGAGCCTGGCTCCGTCCAGGGAAGATTCCAGCTAAACCTGGTAGGTGGTAGCTATTCAAATTCACTAAGCTTGGATAAAAGTGTCTGCTAAATGACTGTAATGTAATGTAATGTAAAGTATATCTTAATTTTGTTTAACAACCAAAGAGTAAAAAGGACATGCTCTAATGTTACAAAGTGTGCTTGACCAGGCACATACTTTACTTATAACTCTAGAATCAAGGCAATTATTCACATAACATATTTCTTACTTTTTAAAAAGGAGAATGTGCAACACATACATATTTGAAGCTAACAAATGTAAATATATGAACTGTGGTCCAGACGCCCTGCAACTCTTTTCCAAAAAGGTCAAAGACCAAATGTCCTTCAATGTTAATTTATGAGCTAAAAAATACAAACAAGTGTGAGGCGAGAGGAATAAACAGCAGCCAAAATGTTGCTCTTATCAATGATTTGTAACTAATCTATAAAGCATTAGTAAATTCCTAATTAACTATTAATAAAGCCATTAGTCACAGCTTGTAAACACTCTAGAAAGAGTGAATTATAAGGAACAGACTTTTTAAGACTCTTATGTCAGCCGGCAGAAGTCGTTAAAAACACACTCTCCGAGGACCCATATTTGAGGAGCTTGTGTCGTTATCTCAGAAGGAGAATTAGGGCCTTTGTTTGCATCCCAGCAGGAAGTATGCACAGTTAAATTAAAGGTTCCCTTTAACTAACTGAGCTGCTATAATAAAACCCTCCGTGACCGCGACTGTGTGTTGCAGATAATTGCTCAGCTTTTGTGTGTGACTTTTTGACCCTATGAAGGAAAACAGAGGGCGACCTCTGACCTGTGGTCGTTACTGCAGCGTAGAACAGAGCCGCCTAATCAACACCTTGTCCTCTGTGTTTATATCTGCCAATCAAACACGCCACTCTTCGTCATCGCCCTTTGTGTGGCCATCAGACACAAAAGCAGACAATTAGCTGCGCTTATTAAGACTCTACTCTTTAAAGGGGAGCCCAGTGTGCTGGCAATTAATCAGCTCCGCGGTGGCGGGTGGGCGTACCTCTCGTTAGTCCCAGGCTCTGCAGGCCATGTTCCTCCTCTTCCTCCGAGGGGTTCTGGGCAGAGTTCCTCAGGTAGCGCTGGTGGCCAGGTAGTGCATTCTGTCTGCGGCGGCGACACTCTTCCTCCAGGGGATCTTCGGCCGCCACGTCTGTGGATGTGGGCAGAGCAGAGTGGGAATGAATCACACCTAAACCCTCTATTCTCACTGTCTGGATGGGTGGCCTGAGGCGTTGAAACCAATATTATTATTATTATTATTATTATTATTATTATTATTATTATTATTATTATTATTATATATATATATATATATATATATATATATATATATATATATATATATATATATATAGACACCCCAAAAAACACCAAAGTATGGTTTACATTTTGTACTACCTTGTAAGTGTTGATTGTAAAAATACAAATGTTATTTTCTTTTTACAAATATAAATACATATATACATACATACTGTATATATGTATAATTTATTTATTTTTTCTGTGTAACATTCAGCTTTCTGACATGCAATGTGTGGTGGAAAACATATTACCTTGCGATGCCCTTGGCAGTGTGAATACAATCACACAGGAAAAAAAACACATCTATTACAGCAAGTTGAGCACAAGTGCAAAAAAATGAATCGGCCTATTGATGTTACCAACATGAAACAACAAAGATGATATAAAACAAGAAGTTGAAAGAGTCCCTAAGGCGACATAGAGCCCTCCTTCCTTTCAAACGCCAACCATACATTTCATTCATATTTCATCCGTCTGACTTTATTGTGATTAGTCATGTAAATAAAATGAGATTTGGTTATTCTTTTCTCTAGGTAATTTACATTTATATTGAATTAGTGGCAGGCAGGGTATGGGGGGGGGGGGACTTATTATGCTGCGAGATTACAGGCAGATCTCATCGCCATTGTGTTGTGTAATTAAGGCAGTGGAGAGGAGAAGAAAGGGGGCCAGATGCTCGCCGTGCTGAACCTGGTCTCATTTAGAGGACGATCTGCACCAGCATTTAAAAACCCCTTGCTTGGTGTGTAGCAGCCCGGCCTTAAACACATCACAAGTCATCAGAGACATGACAGCTTTGTTTGACATATTGCTGTACACCTGTGGGAGAACCTCAACACAAACATATTTATTTTATTCATTAATGTACATTTCTACTACATGGAAGATTGTGGCTTTAATGCAACATTCTGCTTCATGTGACATTTTAGAGATGGCTTTCTTTCGATGCTTTCAGGAGGAGCTAAAGGGGTTTTAGGCAATCAAGGACGAATGCATGTGCTCAGGTCTAAACAGAGATAAAAAAAACATCACTAGATTTCAATTCTCTTTGAATAGACATCTTATTACTGCAGGACCTCCATTATGCCCCGAGTCGATTTCTTTGTCTCAAATGCTTTTCGATTGTGTCAAGGTTGAAATTGGATGAGTATTCTTGCCATATGTAGTTTATTTTCATGCTGAAAAAAGAAAGGTGATTTATGCCGCTTTATGCCCGAACTTCTTGATGTTAGAGTTTTCAAATCAGCTTTTTGTATTGAATACATTGTTAGAGAAAAGCACCCAGAGGACCCAACAGAAACAGGACAATTGGTGGCTTTACTCTCAAGGCTCTCAAAGCTACTCGTTCTCTATTCAACTCTGGAAAAACAACTAATCCCAACTTGCATTCATCTGGTGATCCACTCCGCTGGATTAAGCCAACATGTATGTGACTCCGAGCTCGTGCGCTTTGTTCCAAAGGATCAATATTTATGGCTATTATATGGACCGGGTTACCTGGGTGATAAGATTCCTTCCGCTATCAAGTCGCATAATCCATCATCAGTTAATTAATTTCCACAAAGACAATATCAAAGTGCACTGACGATAATGAGATCTTTTAATGCTCATAAAAGGCGGCATTTTATTTTCTGAATCAAGGACTTAATTTGAAAAGCAGAGTGATGTTCTGGATGGTCTCATTTGCAGCTATTGTCTCGAGAGAGCCTGTCATTTGTCTCCAGGCCAAACAATGCAGTGTGAATCTGTAAGAACTGTTTGATACACACCGTCTGGACCGCAAGACAGGAGCGAATGCACATGCACAACACCCGGGTGCACAACACCCGGGTTAACACCTAAACACACACAAAATCTCTGACAGACAAAAGCAGCCTTACTCGGCTGGCTAAAGCCGAAAATAAATCACTGCTCGGGAGGAGGCTAACCCTACATGACAACTTTAACTGTGGACCAGATTATTTTCAACAGTCCACCTTCGCTTGGCTCAAGACATCTGGTGTCGTGCTGATGTGACTGCACTGCTGAGATACAGTCTGTGTCCTTGTTCAGACACAGCCAAAGAGAAGCTGGCAGCTTATCTTTGCCATCGTTCATAAAGTGGCCAGCGGCCCCGGTTCGTTTCGATGCTTCACACTAAGCTGTCAAGCAGACAAGGGGGGTGGGTGGGTGGGTGTGTGTGTGTGTGTGTGTGTGTGTGTGTGTGTGTGTGTGTGTGTGTGTGTGTGTGTGTGTGTGTGTGTGTGTGTGTGTGTGTGTGTGTGTGTGTGTGTGTGTGTGTGTGTGTGTGTGTGTTTACACCGGATGCTTCTCTCTGCAGACAGGAAGTCATCTTTTATAACATGAGGAAACTCTGGGACAGGAAATCACAGTATTGTGCGTCATATTGGAATGGACGGATGCAGGAGAGAAGAGGATACAAGACTTCATTTCTAACAAGAAACAGAGCTCATTTTATCAAATCATAACTAATAAAACGAATACTGACAATTAAATATAAATATTGATGATTAAATTTAGGAAATTAAAGTTTTCTCATTGAAAATAATGTTTGAATATAACTTGTAACAAGCTGCTCCAGTTATCCTCCCCATCACCGTGTGGCGTCGTCAGTATGTGTGGGTCCTGTTCAGGAAATTATCATTCGGCCAGATGATGTCATGCTGTCTTTTGTACACAAACAGTGACACCTAGTGGCCACATGAGGGTCCACCTTTAAATTAAAATGTCTGGTTAATAGCAGGAATTTCGCCCCCTCCTTTTTTAGGGACATATCGGATAATAACTAAATAAAATCCTAATGATTTTACTTACCCATTACCACTTATTTCACAACAATTCTAAGCCTGTACATGGCTCATAAAGGAGTGGGACCCCATACATGAAGACAGGACATGAATATAATTGTCCAGTTAGGAAATAAGAAAAACACATCTGAGAGGTAATTAAGGAAATAGCCAAAGAATGATCTTTTTTTAAGTTGTCTTCAGTCTCAAAGTATTGTAGTGATAGTTATCTGTACACACATGGGCACAAAGGCAAAAAAAGCAAAAGTGGGGCTCAAGTTTAAGCCCAAAATCTAACTCGCTGACTCCATGGCAACATTGTAGGACTACTTCAAGTTCCCGAAATTATGGGAACTGTAGTTCAACATTCACCGACATTATAACTGGTTGTAGTTCTAGCACACAGTCCCAGGACCCAGGAGAGGGCGCTATTGCACCAAAAATATAATTCTTGCTGCTGCAGCACCTCTTCAACTGCTCCCCACTGACCACATGAGAATCCAACGCCGACCCATTAGTATACAGATCCCAAAATGATCATATTATTTATAATTAGATTTTGCGGCTTATTGCTAGTTCGTGTGGTAAACCCCATCTACAACACACATCCTCGATGTACTCATCACATTTACAGAGGGGGGGGGGGGGGGGGGGGGGGCGGGGGGGGGGGGGGGGGGGGGGGGGGGGGGGGGGGCATACAGGCCATGTAAGCAACAGAGACTGGGCTGCAGTGTCACCAAGCAACAGGACTGCGCAAGCGCAAACGCCCCTTCAATCAGCACTGATGAAGAAATAAATTGAGTGACCAAAATACATTAGAAATAGCATTCACGTCATGAAAACACACACAAACATTACATTCATTCATGTTAAATGTCATAGCTGAAAACTAAACCAGTCAACACTGCAGCGTGACTCCACCCTGCCTTTTCCTTCTCAGCTTCTCTCACTCCAGACTTGTCTCTCACAAAAATATGCAGTGAGGCTTGTGTAAATAAACTAGCCCCCAAGCACATTCCTCAACTCCGTCTCTCGTACACAGTGACCTCTGAGCCAGCTGCAATCATACGCACCACTTCATTTAACTCTTCATCTGAGCCCATCGTGCCTGATATTTAAAAAGATAGCAGGTATGCGTTCCTATCGTCTACAAATGAGGCAACGTTTAAACACTAATTGGATTTTCCCCAGCTTGAAGATGGCCTCTTGTGTTGCTGAACTATTAGAGACATTTTGAGTTTCTCATTTTGCTCGATAGGCGGATTCAAAAAGAGGTGCACTATCAGCACTTTTTTACAAGCCGCCCATAAAAATGTCCCGATGGGAGGAGCGAAGAGAGAGATGAAGACAAATGAGGAAGGGCATGTGAATCCTGTCGGTACTTTGTCACCTGGTAAGTAAAAAGGTGAAGCATACCTACCGCACGCTCAAAATAAAAAAACTGCCAAGGGTTCGAGGATATAGGTGTGGCTTTGCTGAAAACAAAGTGAATTTTCCCAAAGATTTCTTTGAATTAAACGATGAACAGGAATATTTTAGTGAAAGCACACACACAATGGAATCAGTGGCCAAGCCCTAATGTGAGTCACCAGGCATTAGTACATTAAAATAATACACACCGTGAGCTGAACGAGCTGTGTGGGCGTGTACCAAAAAGAAGCAGCCGCTGTGGTTTCCTTCATTGCGGTTGTGTGAAGCATGTTTAGAATGTGATCAGGCACAAGCACACACACACACACACACACACATCTCATACTACACATCCAGGAAGAGTGAGATGATAAGAAGCCAATCAAGCTACAGGAAACACAACAAAGACACCAGGTGACTGCAGAAGACTTTCCACGAAGATCCACGGAAGTTTATTGAACAAACCTGAAATCTTTATTTTGGTTTTTCTTTTTACAAAGAATGAAAATTCCCCTGTCTGTCCGGTAACAGTGTAAGGTGTTGTGCAGTTTAAGTTCATAGTTTTTTTAGTTGCTGACATTGTTACAGTGAAACTACAAAAGCAGCCTCCTGGACTCAGCAATCATGCAAAAACAAACACACGGTGGTATTCCCAAAATACACAAACAAATGTTAAAGTAAGAAAAATGCTTATTATTCTAATTAATTCATTAATGATCTATGTCATTCATATTACACACGCGTGAACATGGTAACAGCCAACAGGTTAGCAAAGTGAAGTTCGAGTTAAAGACATTAGGGCGCAGTGGTTAAGCTTTAATCAGTCACTTGTTAAATTGGTCAATTGAAAAGAGCAAAAATGACATGCTTAAGTCTAAATACAGCATCTTGTTTACCAGCTACAAAAAAAAAATAATACAACTTTCACTGCAAAGGAAGAAACTATATAAAGCACGTTCCCAGCTTTGTGCTTATGGCAGAAATAAAAAGTACAATTTAATTTTTGTAGTAAACAAAAACACCAACAAGATGGTCCCCCCCCCCGTAATAATGGAATAAATACAAATATACAAATACTTTGATATCTCTCTCACCTCCCTGGAAGCTAAGCTAAAATGAGAGAAAGTGTTCTTCTGGAATGAGATGCAGGAGTACCGAGAGAGGAGAGACCAACCGTCGGTAACAAACAGTCACTGGGTGTGAAAACTGTATGATGGTCAAGATAATTACTTGTTATCCAGTCTTAGGAGCTGCTCCTTACCATTTACTGTTAGAGACTTTAACTGACCATCCTCCTCCACTTCTACCCGCTCCTGGCCGTTCTCCACAATCCTGCAACGAACACACAAAGCAGACATCAGGAGGTCTGACCGGTAAAGAGGTCTTAAAGAACTTTGACATTTTGGGAGCTATGCCGTTTCCCTTTCTTGCTGAGAGTTAGATGATAAGATGATACTTCCCAAAATGTCGAACCACTCTTTTAGAATGCTGGACTATTCATTACCGTTTTGTAGTAATTTTTCTGCCATTGAGGAACTTGGTGGAGGTTGACACAGACTTGAAGTTGCCCATTCCTCCTCCTCCTCCTCCTCCTCCTCCTCCTCCTCCTCCTCCTCCTCCTCCCCCAATGCCGCCAAAAGATGAAGAAGAGAAGGAAGTGAATCCTCCACCACCCATCTCTCCGAATGGGCTAAAACCTGTAAAAAAAATTTAAAAAAGAGCACACTTTCAAGAAAAAACCGCAGTAAAAATGGGAAAGCATCATAAATTCATGAAGTCCGTTGTGGAGTGCTTTGATGGGATGTAAAGACCTGAATTGAACCCTTGATGCCCAAACGCTGGGAAGCTCCCGAAACCAAAGAGCGATCCCCCCATCCTGCTCTGGCTTGCACCCCTCTGGCGATTGTGACTGCCTCCAAAGAAATTGTCAAAGGGGTCATCAGCTGTGGAGGGAAACAGCAGAAATGACAGATTTGTGAATGAGACTTTCAGCTCATGTTGTATTGCTAAATCATGGCAGGTTCTTAAAAATCATTAAACCTGAATCTATTTTTTCCTTTCTTCAGACATTGTGATTAGAGCAGCTTTAAAAAGGCACAGCTTCTTAACGTGGTGGCTGTAGGAGCATGAGTTTGTAATTTCTGGAACAATCTTAACTGTCATAGTGCCCACCACTAATTCTCCTCCTAAAACCCTGTGGACACGCCACTAATTGCAAGCTGCCAATCTGGGTCGCCCCGGCAGGATGAGGACGGATCACTGGCACCGTTCGCTGAAAGAAGACTCCTCCTTCAACCTTGAATGTACCAAAGCAGCGACAAGAAAGCTTTACTTGCTCCCTCTGAAAGAAAAGCTTTAAATAAAAGTATCCCCTGACCGCTGTTGTAGCTGCATTACTGTCCATTTACCTTGAAGAAGACATAAGAGGAGACGGCTCGGCTTCTACAAGGCTGCAAGTAAGACGGCAGACATCGATGGAAGAAAGAGAGAGAGGCCGAGAAACGCTGCTTAAACGTAATGATTCTGGTTTAATGCGTGTGCACATGATCAGTAATATACACTTTTTGCATATTTCTTGTGTATGTCCAACAAAACGTGTGTAAAAATGGTCTGTTGATATCCCCTTCTTGTCTCACACACACACACACACACACACACACACACACACACACACACACACACACACACACACACACACACACACACACACACACACACACACACACACACACACACACACACAGTGACAGATCTACAAGACCAGCTGCTGCTCATTGAGACGAGCTGCTGGACAGACAGGACCGGAGGCCGGATGGGATTTTAAAAACACATCTGAAACTTCTTTTTCTTTTGCGGGTGCCATCTTTCCATCATCGCGGAAAGTGAAACCAAAAAGCTTCTTTATTTAGATCTATCCGAGGAAAATCCCTAAATATAGAATTGAAATAAACTTGACAGGACGGATGTTTGGACATATCCGTTGCATACCAATTAAGCGTAATAAAGGTTGTCCGCAGTCAAAATAGAACTTGAACTGTACTCTCTTCAGTACTTTAAAAAAGCCAAACCGTGATGAGCACAGAGAGTAAACAGCTGAGCGCCACCACTTCATCTCATCCATGTTAGTAAATACATTAAAACATGTCCGTTTATAAAAAACATTCTGATACAAATGATGACTCCAAGTTCTAATTCAGTCCTTTTTTTTTTTGTTTAGCACATTTCCAATAACTCATACATTAGATCACAGTTCTTTCAATAACTTTATGTTGCACACCCACGCCCCAGTGCTTCGCACTGCACCGCGCTCTCCATGTGCTCCGACACACGGAGACACGCGGCGCGCAAACACTCGGCGTTATTACATCTGCTTTTGTTTTAATACGGAAGCTATTTTTGAAAGCATTCCAGTTGAGTGATGTAGACGTTCAAATCCATCCTCCGCCTGCGTCTGAACTCCATATTTAGAGCTACCCAGGGTGAACTACGCATGCCTCCCAATCAGCCTTTTGCTGAACCCAGACAACCGAGGCCAGACGTTCAACTCCTAGAACTACACGTAATAAAACGAGACGCTGTCGTTACAGCAAATGAACGTCCCACTAGTCAACAGTTTGATGTATTTATATGAGTGTTATTCTTTCATGAAGCAGGTTTCACTACTGAAAAAGAAGGCGGATTGAATCAAGAGGTCTAAACCTCGCCTAACAGATGAAGGCTACATAATGAAGTTGAGGTCAACATCCAGCAGAGATGCTCCGTGTTGTGACATGTGACATTTAGTGGCAGATGACCTCCGAAGTGAACAGCGCTTGAGTGTTGGGGATGCACATTGCAGTGCGGTGGGGGATTAGCACAAAGATTTACAGAACGTTTCCTCGGTCTAATGCTCCGTCTTCACATTTCTACACAGCAGGGGCTGCCAGCCAAACTAATTACAAATAGAAATATTTTACACAACAAACAGCTAGGCTCTCTCTCTCTCTCTCTCTCTCTCTCTCTCTCTCTCTCTCTCTCTTCTCTCTCTCTCTCTCTCTCTCTCTCTCTCTCTCTCTCTCTCTCCTCTCTCTCTCTCTCATCAGTGTATATTTTTTGACCGGATAAAATGGATGCGGCTAATAATAGCCTTTGCCTACTCTACACTCATGACTCTCGTCGGTCCCTCTTTCTTCCTACTCTCTGAAAACATGAAATCCCATCAGCGCCTCGCCAGAATCGGAAAAACAGACTCACCAAAAAATCTGCAAACGGATCTCTGCCGCCAAAGAATTCCCTGAAAACGTCAGCCGGGATTACGGAATGTGAAGCCGCCGCCACCGAAGTGATCATAATGGCCCCCTGTAAAACAATAAAAACAACAAAAGCTCGTAAAACACACAATCAGAAGCAGGTTTATAGATGGCCACATCATTACAAGTCATAAGAAACACCAACACAATACCAAGCGGTTTGTACTTCATTTAAATTAATACAATCAAGTCTACATAGACTCATATCTTATTTTTAATCCTCATCAGAGTTCTCCCCTTCCATATTGACTACTGACATCTTATCTCCATGGCACTGAAATAAATATTTTGTTATTTTGAAAGTTGTCTCCTTACCTCCTCCTCCTCCTCCTCCTCCTGAAAGACCGTCTTTGCCGTATCGGTCATAAGTATTCCTCTTGCCTTCTGTTGTGGGAAGAGAAGGACTTTTCATAAAACAGATAAAACAGACCAGCAGAAAGAGAAAACTCCATCGTGTTTCAATTTAAACCTCAGTCAGGGTCATGAAAGTTAGCATCAAATGAACTGTCCTTTCAACTAGAATTGCCTCCGTCTGTGCAAAATGTCATCACTTCCCTCATTTGACCCGAGCTGACATTTGTGTCAAACTGTCCATAGTGTCACAAAGACCTTGACCTCTGTCCATCAGTTCCTCCTCGAGTCCAGATGGATGTTTGGGGCAAAGATATGGCGTCCAATGGACGGACAACATGAAA
>NW_027176318.1:10042754-10205425 GCF_023349555.1 Cebidichthys violaceus | reverse complement strand
GAACTGTGCCTCAGCATGAGCAACAGATGCGGGTCAGTCAAAGACAAACTGATGGGAAAGAAGTGTTTTGCCTATTTTACCGTTATCTTGACAATGATTTTGTGTTGTGCAGAAATCCCTGATCAGTCCGTAACAAAATCACTTCATAATTGTGTTGCTCCAAATTGACTGTGGGAAATTACAGTAATTATCAATCACTGTAATTGTTGTTTACGAGGATATTTGTTCTGTTGTAGTTTAGGAGTTGTGCTCAAAGTAGATTTTGGATCTCAAAGTGAAGGTAAGAGAAGCCATGAAAATGACAGACAGCCAGGGTTAGGTTTGGATAACTTGTGAGGATCTCAACCACCACCACCACCCACTCTTTGTACCGAGGATGACGGACCTCTGGACTTTCAGGACGGACTACGTCACCCAGCTGGCTTTGAAATGGAGATTTCCCAGGAGCAAGGGGTAGAGGACAAAAAGGAAAAAGTGACAGATGGATAGACGAAGGAAGGATTGTTCAATGACTTTACCAGAAGAAGGCCTTACGAGTCATCGTTACACTAGTGGTCATGAGTTCCGGAGAAGAGCAAACAGAAGTCAAGTTCTAGCAGTGTTTTACCGAGTTAGTATATATCATATTAAATAATAAACGTACCTGTTAAAGATTGTAACATAAATGTACGGAACATTTTGGTTGGAAAACTTTAATCTATGAATATAAATAAACACGTCGATAAATAGAAATTGAGATTGTAAAACATTTTTGGATTGCAATTTCTATATTATTATGTTCAATATTATTGTCTAAATAATATACTGTGGGTATTTATTGGACATTCTGTATTGAGAGGCTGTCCAAACCTCCCTGTCACAGTTGATCTGTTCTGACACACCACAGAAGATCCCTGTGCAAAATATGTGATATTATTAAAAGTAGAGACGTGATGTTTCTTAATGCAGAGCCATCCAGCAGCTATCAAGTCTTCATCTGAGACGCTTTATTGATTTGAACGAATATTGGATCAGACAACCAGAAACTCAATATAATACGAGGACAAAGATCAGGACTGGAGGCCTACAACCTCACAGGAGTTTCCTCTAACGGTGACGACCGTCACAAGTTATCAGCCCTGAAGTCTTGCAACTGCATTCTTCCCGTAAACATCATCATGTCCGCATCAGCAGATAACCAGGGTTTGGGATCACTGTCGTAAATATTTTTACAATTTCCGTCTGTTCCACTCCGAGTTAATTACCAGCAAAGAAACTGCAGGTTTTATCTCTTGATTAAAATCTCTGATTAGACTTCAGTGTTTTGGTTTCTATCCAAGATTACAGATTACATCCCTTGAGCAAAGTTTGCCGACAGACTCTCTCTTTTTTTTAAACCTGCAACTCATACAAATCCACCACTGAGTCCAGAGTCAGACCCTCACTGTGATTGCAATCAACAAAGGCAGCTGGAGGTCTCCGGGTCTCTCAGAGTCCAACAACTCTCCAACACCACTACACATCTGGCACTAACAAGACAAGAGCAATGGACAAAACAGCACCTAACAGATCACAGCGGACAGAACAGAGACACGCGAGCGATAAACCAGCACACTAACGAGCCTGTACCTTACCTGAAAAAGAATACTGGACTACATTCTTTGGCAAAAGTGGTCAAACAAGAACCTTTTCTGTCACTTAAAGATCAAATGACACAATGAATGCGTGACACACCATTGTGTAACTGCCAACCTTTGTAGAGTTTACATAGTAGACAGTATTTATCCAGGCAAACTGTAGGTTTAATGCCAATAAGACATGTTGTACGACATAATCTAATACCTCTTAAAAAGGTTTGTCCTGTTTTCATTACACTGAATTGTAGTTAAGTCTAGTTATCAAATAGATAATATAAATAAAATCCAAATTAATAATCAACTGTTTCAGTCTGCTTGTCACAAGCCTGGAAAATAGAGATCCCAATATGATGTGTTCAAATGTCTTGCTTTGTCCAAGTGACAGTTCAAAACCAAAACATGTGGAACTTACAATGAGCCTAACATTTTAGTATCAGGAACCAACACAAGTTTGTCATTTCTGCTGATAAAAGACTCAAAATAATGTCAATCAATCGGTGCCATTCGACTAATCGATAGATGGATCTTGTTTTAGAATTACAGCCTCATACATGTTAAGTTTGATCGTCTCTATTCACATATCACACCATCATTTAGATGTTGTTTATGGGTAATCAGCCAGTAGATGAAACAATCTCAAATTATGTAAAAAGAACAATTAAAACTGTTATTTTTTCTGTATGTTACTACACTTGCAAACAGTATCGCACGTGTTGAAACGTTAATCGAGGAATCGACCGTGAGTGAAAAACAAACTCTAGCATAATTTGAGGAACAGGCAAAACTTCTGGAAGCAACCATCAACAGGCAACCTCCACACCGTGGAGGAGACACAGCGACCAGAGCAACAGAAAGACTCAACAGTGTTTGAGACGCATTGACAGAGAATATTATCACAATATCATAATAGCGCATACGTTGCATAACATGTGAAAAACACCTCTAAAAATAGTCCTAACTTTAATATTAGACTGGTATCGGTAGTGTCGTGTTGCCAGACCTGCACTGAGTTAGTTAGGTTTGAACTGACTGCTGACAGAAAGACGGATCTTTATATATATGATCCTTTCCAACGGACGCATCCCCACATGGAGCGCTACGTTAACGTTACTGACTCTCTCTCTATGCGACAGGAGACACGGTGACGGTTACCCACATTTCAGCAAAGTAAAGCCGCATCGACGCACAGCGTACGCCGCGTACAGGGTCGCTTACCTGTTAAAAGGGACGTGTGTGTGCTCCAGGGGGCCTCTCTTCTGTCGCTATCCCCCCCTTTTCTTCTCCTGAAGTCCGGCTCAGTAACCGCAGCCCGCTGGTCGCCGGTGGTGAAGCGTCAGGAACTGATACCGACTGTGCCCCGCTGTGGTGCTGCTGCTTTCAAGTGCTGTCGGAGATCGGAAGTGCCACGTAAATGCTCAAAGTCAGGACCGACTAACTGGCTGGCCCGTTGGACGGGTATGTCGATATGGCAATATGGCAATTACATGCACATTTATTTTGGCAATATGAGCCCCTAATGCACAGTAGAAATAACCGAAATGGTAAGATCCACGGAGCGGTTCAACAGCCTAACAATCAAAACTACTCCTGACTGTTGATGGTTGCTTTGATGCCATCAGTATGAATGTGAATGAGAGGCACGTCGTAAATAAAAGTGCTATAAGAAACCAGGTCCAAGAACCCTGAAATAGCATTTAAAGTACTGTAGAACTCCAATGTTGCAATCAAAGTATTCTAGAATATTCTAAAACTCTAATGTTGCAATCAAAGTATTCCAGAACTCCAACGTTGCAATCAAAGTATTCTAGGACTCCAATGTTGCAATCAAAGTATTCTTGAACTCCAATGTTGCATTTAAAGTATTCTTGAACTCCAATGTTGCAATCAAAGTATTCCAGAACTCTAATGTTGCATTTAAAGAACTGTAGAACTCTAATGTTGCAATCAAAGTATTCTTGAACTCCAGTGTTGCATTTAAAGTATTCTTGAACTAAAATGTTGCAATCAAAGCATTCCAGAACTCTAATGTTGCATTTAAAGTACTGTAGAACTCTAAAGTTGCATTCAAAGTATTCTTGAACTCTGACGTTGCACTATTTTAGAAGGACCCTGGTCTCGTGGCCTTCGCTGAAATCTTCTCTTGTCCGATGGCTGGTGAGGCTGTTGCACCTGTGAATGAGGCTCTAATGGGAACATTCTTTTGTGAATGCTTGTATGGTGTTGCCTCAGAGAAGATATCATGAGAGTTAGAACTTTATATTTCCTCTTTTGTGTTGCTATTGTGCTCTTGAACTGGAGAGCAAAATAGAAATAAAATGGTCTTAATTTTTCTATTCTTAAGTAAATGTATTTCGTCATTGCAGAATTGTGTCACAACCTATCAGAACATATATTCAATTTCAACATTGAGGCTCTTAAACGCATTTTAATTACCAGTAGCTCACGACAGAGGTTTTTCACGCAGGGCACTTGAAGGCACCATGTCTTTGAGCGTCGACAGCAGCGCCGTCTCGCTGACCCTGCTCGCGCATCCATGACGACACTCAACAGACCCAGCGAACAGATGACCGTCTTTACTGTTCACACGTGCATTGAACGTGAACCGAGGCACGAGCCTGTCCTACACCTCGGATACTCTTAAAAAAGCCAGAAAACATTGTTTATTTATTTATCGGATCTTCTGCCTCGCAGGTGCAGGAAGCAAGACCAGACCTCCTGCGCCACCTGTCGTGTAGAGTGTGCGGAGCAGGTGACCTATGACTATTATAATTACTAGCCTGGAAAACACTGTGGAAGACCATCCCTGCCTTTTAAAGAACGAACAATATGCATAGCTAGGAAATGGGTTTATACATCTTAAACATGTAAGTATTCGCCTTCATAGACCTTCTTAACAGAGGAACCTTTGACACGTTGAAGTACAGGTTGGCTATTACGAACATTTAAGCTTACACCTCCAGGGTCCTAATGTTATATATAATTTAACTAAATCTTTGAGATACTAACATGCAATGCGGCCTACCTTTGCAGAGGGTTCACGGGAAACTTTTAAATGTTCTGTACTCCTACACAGGTGTTCCTTCTTATTACTTTTCTAACTTTTATGGCCTGGCTCCAGATCATATCTCTATAATTGCACGTTATACCTGAGCGCAGTGTGATATCCTCAGGCAGGAAACTGTTGGCTGTAACCAGAGCTTTTTCCTGTTAGGCACCACAACTGGGAAACAATCATGCCAGAGGAATCAGAAATATGCTAAATCAGTGTCTTCTATTACATCGCTCCTGAAGACTGACTTTTTATTACACGATGTGAGGAAACAAGCTTTAAAGTCAACATGTGAGCTGACTTTATGGGCAGGAATTGGCTTCCATATTTTCAGGTTACAGCTCAAAAAAACGGGGCAGGACGCAGATAAAAAGAAAATATGAACTCATCATAACCTAAAGAAACAGAACGTAGCCGTGCAGGTTATTGCAGTTTTGAAACCGAATTGAGGCTGAAATTATACAGGCTGGCATTGATTTTAAATGGAAAATGAAGGTCGTTCTTGCCGTTAAAGCCGACTGGAGCTCCTGCCAGCAAAAGGAGGACCCAATGAAAATGACAGATGGCTATTAATTATCCTGGACATTATGGCCAGTCAGTATCTAATTAGACTCATTGAGCAGGAGGAATCACAGCGATAGATATCACACACAGGTCATTTTGTATCATGCAGTCGATAGCTTTCTCCAAACGTATTCAAATAGACTTTTATATGCTTCTCTTTGATAATTATGACTGCGGGCTGCAATTCACCTCACGCATTGATACATGCAGAAGGTGAAAAGACAAACTATGATCATTGTTGAATGTAAACTGTGAAGCAGCACAACTAATGAAGGCTAGGTTGCTGCTTGCATGCAAATGATTGAAACCCAGAAATAAGGTCGGCCCACTCCCTGTTCGTGTCTGGACAGGCAGAACACACACTCACACCGCTGCACTGTCGCACACAATCTTGTCCTAATGTGCTGCTACCCTAAATGAATGAACCTACATGTTTGCCTTAAACCTCTTTGGGTACGTTTCCATATTCATAATCAGACTTTCTTGTATTTTTTCTGCTGCAACCAGACGGCCTAAGTGTATTAATGATGCGTCTCAGATGCGGCACAATGAGCTGTAGTTTGCCTCATTTCATTTATTAGAAGGCAGAAGAATGTGCCTAATTTGACATTAACTGTACAAAAATATAAACGTTTAAAATGCACTTCATGCAGTATCACTGGTTGACCACCAGATGGTACTCTGTCATAACAAATAACCTGAGAAGGGCGCCACACATTTCCTATCTGATGCAGTACCTGCAGCTACGACTGACATTCTGTTTCGTGATTTGTTATTTGGAGACTGAATCAGGTGCGAGATATGCTTCCATGTTGGGCACACACTGATCTGATTTAACGCTCACACTCCAGGCATGCACCGTCGACGGCACTTTTGGGAGTAATCTTGTGCAAAGTCGGCCGCAATCCACAATCAACCTCAAGTGATGTTTGATGTTTCCTTGCTCTGCATGGAGATAAACAAGCCTAAAAGCTTCAATTAGCTCTTAAAAGGCTGACGAGGAAAGCTAAAGTATATTACGCACTGAGGATGATTCATAACACCCTGCATTAACTTTGTCAGTTATAATCCATCACGAGGTAATAGTCCTAAATAAATCTCATAGTAATTGAGATGAATCCCTCATTTCAATGACAAGTCTGGTTTTTAAGACCCAATTATCACTTTGAGTTCCCTGGCCCAGCGGATGCGAGGGGTTCGGGCTCCGAGAGGAGAAGGGGGGTCAGTAAAGTCGGCTGTTTCAGCAGCGAGGAGAGGATGGAGGGATGGACTCGGTCCAAAGAGGGATGGATCTCTTACTGGGCTGTGCTGCATCAGAGGGCAGGTAGATTTATGGCGAACGCACACAATCTTAATTTGTGCTCAGCCCGATAATGCATCTCAAGGCCAGCATACTTCTGCTCAGTGTTTCTTAACTGGATGTTTCTTTAATTATATGTCAGAGGCCATAAAACTCAGGAGGAGATTTTCCCACAAAGCACTGTTTTATGTCTCGGCCATTACTGTAAATTACAAGCAACAAGAAAAGATACTTACGGAAGGAAAAATGCAAAAAGAAAAGTGGGTTTATTTCCATACACTCCTTTTTTCACCCTGTTGGTACACTGATAATGTGCGCGCCTGATCAACGTGACGTGGTCGCTGCTCCCTGAGAGCAAACTTCAGGACGCCGACCCGGGGAAGAGAGCGTTCACCTTAGCGAGCATGTGTGAAGACGCGAGGCCTCCATTCGTCACACAAAAAGGAAAGAAAAACAAACCTGTACAAATACTGAATAATACAAGAGTAGTTGTAAACATATACATATTCACAAATCCATAAATCATATATTTCCCCCCCCAAATTTAGTCCAGCAATACAAGCCATTTCCACACTTCGGCTGGCGTGTGCACGCGTGTTACGGTGCGTTTATCGGACACGACGGTTATTACTCAAAATAACAATCGTGGGACAAATCGCAAAAACTGGAGTTTTCGATGACCTCGACGCGAAGATGCACGATGGCTGTACACAAAAGCTCCTCCACCACCGCAGCCCTTGGCACACCACAAGGTGGCTTCAGAGTCCCTCTGTCGTTATATTGCCTTTTTATGTGACGCCACTTAATCTTTGGTGAAAAATAAACTGCCCGTTCACAAGAGAGAGCAGCTGCTGCTCTTCTTTTCTGTTTAAATTCAACCCCCATCTCTGTTCTTCTAAAGTGTTCTGACGAGTGATTAAACATTTAAATTACTTAAAAGCAACAAGGATTTAAAAAAAAAAAAAGGCTTCCTACCCCGCTTCATCCTTGCACCCCTTTTGCTTCAGTCTGCGGGTGATCGCTTCCTCACCCTCGGCTTGGCACACACGCACGCACGCACGCACGCGCACACACACACACACACACACACACACAATAAATCAGGCGGGTCAGTGCATCGTTTGTTTCCCTATTCTCTTCATTTCTTTTTTTTCTTTTTTGTGACTCTGAATGGAGTCTTTTTCTCCCAAGTCATGTCTGTGGCGGCGGGTCCATGGATACAGGGACAGAGGAGCCCCCCCCCCCCCCCCCCCCCCCCTCCTCCTCCTCCTCCTCAGCTCAGCTCGAACCCGGCAGACGACTCGATGGCGTACAGCAGCTTGTTCCTCATCAGGTGCTGGTCGCAGAACTCCGGGAGCTTGAGCAGGTTCATGCAGGTGCTGGCGGTGGGCAGGCGCTCCAGGTCGTCGCCGCCGTTGTGGATGCAGAAGGCCGGGTAGAGCTCCTGTGTGCACACGTACGCCGTTAATAAGCACCCCGGAACAAATCGGCTGTAGCCACAGAGAAACTTGAGGCAAAATAATGAGATGAGAATCTACTCGTGTCCGTGACGATCGCCACGTCCAAAGCAATCCAGATTAAGCAATAAATGTCAACTTCCACAAGGGGATAAATGTTAAAAGAGAGACATTAAGTGCCAAGCTAATACAGTGCCAGTATAAATTGAGGAAATCAGGTTAGCGCTTGAAGGGTACTGAGTGGGAAACTGGCCCACAGTGTGACCCCTGAATGAGACACTGAAGGAATGGTCATTTCATGTTGTCTATCTGGCATTTTTTTTTTTTTTAAATCAAGCCTCCCAGTGATGAGGCCACCTCATCCGCAGACGGTGACACTGACCGTTTCCATCACACACCAGGCTGACAAAACACACTCCTCCACCCCGATTCCATCCCGCTATTTAAAGTTAGCGTACGCGCTTCAGCGGCCATACTCACCCGATTAAATGGCTCTTCGGGGGCTCAGCTGTAATGACCCCATTTCTCTGACAATTACCGTATTAAACTATCGTTGCTTATTGAGAAAGCGCCATTACTGCGGCTATCATTTTGAAAAAAAAAAAAAGAGCGTTTCCATCATCTTTTTTAAATGGCCTCCTCTGACAGAGCTATTTCTCCTCTAATGAATCCTGGGCCGTTTCACGACAGCTAATTAAGGCTTAGCTGGCTCAGGCTGAGGGCCGGGTCAGGGGCCGCTCCCCCACGAATTGCCGCCCCTTTCCTGCCCGGAGAAGAGGCGAGGAATGGGGGGGGGGTATCCATACACTGGCCAAAGACAAAGTGATTAAATGAGGAGGGAAGGCAACTCTCAAACCCAGAGAGAAGGTACTGCAACGGATTTTAAGGAGAGTTTTGTTCCCTTAAACTACTGCAGAACTGCAATTAGGTTTTCTTAACTAATGATAGCCATAAAGAGTACGGAAACCAATCATATGATGATTACAGCTTCTGGTTAGACGGAGTAAGACACATAAAAAACTCCTTAATGGCCCAGAGCAACACTTTCTCTCTCCTCCCCCCCCCCCCCCCCCCTCAAACTACCTAAGTGTTCCACAAATCAAGTCAGTGAGAAAGTGAAACGGCCTCCAATTAGGAAATCATTTCAGAAATCGGAGCGGTAATGATTCAGCACTGCTAAAATAATGTTTGAAAGCACGGGGGGGGGGGGGGTAGTTCCCTCGTATGTTCCTTTAATGGGAAATTGCTGCTTTCTGCCATGTCACACAGAAGGCATCAGTTGAAAGTTCAACGTGCTACCGAGGTCTGAACGGTGATATTTGTCCCACACATACAGGGCTGCAGAGGGAGTTCTTCAACAGACGGAGGTCATGAACCATGAAACAACAGATAAGACCTCAGTGGCTCGTTCTTATCGCCGCCTAATTTGAAAATGATAATTTTGACAACGACTCACCTTGAACCCGAGCAGGGGAGGTCTGGAGCAGCTGGTGACGAACCTCAGCAGCTTACGCTTCTCCTCGTCTGTGAAGCCTTCGACCACTTCCCAAAAGATCTGGATGACTGGGTGTGTGGCAGAGTACCCGCCTAAAGGAGATTACGATGGAGAAAAATGATATTAGTCAACCCAGACTCATACACACGTTACCCTTTAGCTGTACTTCTGTGGAGCGAAGGGACTCCAGCTTGGCCTGCAAGCTCTTTGTTATACTGGAGGTGTATTTTAAGGTGTATTTTTACAAAGCATGTAGGGTCTAAAAAAGAGAGACACTATTGAGGTAAGTTATGTGGGAAGTGTAGGATTTAGTGTTTTTGGAGGTTGAGAATATAGGAACTAAAAATGATGATCTCTCCACTTGCTGATATCTTGCTGGTGTACCCCTATAAGGGACAATAGGAACTTGAAACATCGACATAGCTCTTTTTAACATCAGCTCCTACCTGAGTAATTTGTGAAATTTTTCAGGTCATCAAGACAAATTGGCACAAGAGCCCCAGATATCAGCACCTAAATATATATATAAAAAATACAGGTAGAAAAACATAAATTAGAAGTTACGAATATGTGTCAGGTTGATGGACAGTGATGCTCGTCGTGTGCGGCGTACCTGGATCTCCTGCTGGTCAAACATGCGCAGCCACTCCAGGTTGACCACATTGGCCAGGCCCTGTCTGAAGGCCAGGCAGTGAGGCCGGATCTGCTTGTTCAGTCTGTAGTCAGCCACCAAATGGATGTAGGCTATCCGGTTCGCTGTGGTCACAGGAATGTCTTTGCCTCCCAGCTTCAGCTCAACCACCTGCATCCAAAGGTTCCCTCACAGTTCAGTTACATTTAAATATACAACATGACTGATAGTACCTGAGTAATATTACTGTTGGCATACTTCATTATGCAGATCATATTATGTTTATCATTGTGTCTGCCTAGGATGCCAGATGACCGACAAACAAAGAAAGTGCTTTAATCGTGCCAGGTGGATTTAATTCAATCACAGAAAGGTAATTAAAATGTTTTCCAACAGCACTCTGATTAAAGGTACGAGTGCGTCTAAATATAGCGCGTCCAATGAACATCTGGTCCAATACAATTTGGCCTCAACTTCTCCTTTCATTAGCTATAGAGCAGCTAGCACTTGATATGACGTGCTCATCTCTGTTCAAAAAGCCGGGTGTATGACGGCATCATAGCGGCTACAAAGGGGACAAAAATCATCTTTTTACGGTGGAATTCCTCCGCATCATATGGGACATATTAGGGTTCAAACCCCTGTAAAGACAGCTGTGTGGACAGGGTTGTATGTAGCTCATTTAACGGACCACTTTTAGAATAACAGGAAGGTGTACTTCAGGCTATTGTCAGAATAATGCATGGTCATATTTAATATAAATATATTCTGTGAAAATAGTTTTTCTTGTGCTTTTACACACACACACACACACACACACACACACACACACACACACACACACACACACACACACACACACACACACACACACACACACACACACCTCTACGACGTCTAACTACAACATGGGTCACAATGTAAATCCTTGATGTTCTTTTAATTGTGGAGGCACATTGGTGTTTAAACCAAGTGTCTGTTTTTCAATTAATTGTCAAATAACAAAAGAAAACAAAAAAGAAGGATTGCTGCTACATTATACAATGTGCCACGGTGAACGGTCTCACTAAGTGAAGTGTATTCACATTTTGGATTAAATGTCTAAATCATTATTTCAGGTCTGACGAAGACGCATCAAGATCGAAACGTTGCCTTTTTTTTCAGTCCAATGAAGCTCTGGGAGTATTGATCCAGGAAGCAGATACTCACGACCGCAACTACCTCTCTGTAGATTTCTGAAAGGCGGGACCACAGCAACACTGTCACACGTCGACTGTCACAGACACTTGACACGATATTTGTTTAACAACAGAACAAACTAAAGTCAAACTTTACAACAGAGGTGAATCATCAGCGCCTCTCTGACACAGTCTGGACAATAACTTGATTGATAAGCCTCACAGAGGTATTCAGTCCAGCGATATTAGATTGCATTATAAAGCAAGGTGTTGGATATTTCTGTCCATCCCCTGAATGCTACGTACAGCATGTTGTCCACTGACGGGTAATCATTTTCTCTCTCCCACAGTGGATTCTGATTATGTGCTAATGTGAGAGAATTACTCTCCTTATCTTGCTTGCTTTGGCTATCTCACGAGGGCAAATGCAGGGCAGACTGCTCCCGGGGTGTGCGCCTAATCTTTCGTAAATTGTTTTCCCTGTCGTGTTTGCGATGCCCTACTTGCGACCAGGAGGGCTACATTGTAACTCGACCATTTCAGGTGTTGTTTGAGAAGAGCTAACACGGCCCCCCCCCCCGAGCAAACAGGGGCTCCGGGTAGAGTGCCGGTCCGGGGCCCCCGGGTGACTCAAGAGTGCTGCCGGCGGCTCGTCTCCGCAGCCTTGAGCTTTCGGAGGGGACGTGCTTAAGAGCGGCGAGTTGCTTCTGTCAGGCGTGTTCTCAGATCATTTCTGGTGGGAACGGCAGGTGGCGAGGTCAACAGAGCCGCTGTGCTCCCCCCCCGCGCCGCAGCAGAGCTGAGAGTGACCGCGGCGACGTGCTTTATCTCTCTCAGAGCTGAAAAGTGGTTCATCGTGAGGGAAATGAATTATTAACGCAACAAAGGGGAACTAAACAAGAGGAAGGAGAGCTGGCTGAATGACCGGGGTAGGAATAGAGATGGAATAGAGATGGAAAAAATAAAGAACACGTGAATCATTTATCCGACTCCATCCCACCCTGTGTCCCCCCCCCCCAAGTCACCTGAGCCTCTCCCAGGTCGTTGTTGACCACCGTGAAGTTGAGGCCTAGCTCCTCCACGTCACCCTCGTAGCTCTTGAGGAAGAGGAGGTTGCGGTACATCTCCGGGTCCAACGATGCCAGGTGGTGGATGTCCACCTCGGCGCTGGTTCCCAGAAGTTTGGACAGGAAGAAACTAGCGAAAGGCAACTCCACCAGCATGTTCTCGTACAGAGCCTGTAGAAAAGTGTGGCTGTTAACTGGAGGACGACTGCAGGACAGGGATGCACTAACGTCAGTCGGTCAGTGCGAATGAGGAAACGCTCGGAGCATTAAACACAGCAATTGTTTGGTGGGTGTCACTGAATAAAACATGATTAGATAACTAAGTGGCAAGCATCACAATATTAACTACATATTCAAAAATCTGATTACAACATGCATTATAAAACATTCAATGTGCCTCTTTTATCAAAGAATCAAGTGATAAGATGGTAAATCTGGTCACATCAGAGTGACTGAGAGCAAAACAGAAACACAATCTATCTTAAACTCACGGGCTTCGGTTTCACCCGCCTCAAACTTTATAAATGTCAAGTCTCACCTTGACCTCAAATGCCATTAAGAAGCCCAGCTGGGCAGGTGACTCGTAAAACCCAAAGCTAATGTACTGGAATAGTCCGAAAAAAGAGCCCGTTGGAGGCATTAAAATATACAGGTCTTTATAAATGATAGCGCTGAAAACCCTGACCGCATCAGCTAAATGGATTATAAATCTAGAGGATTTCCATAATGCATGCATCTTAAACACACACGCGCGCATAAATCACAGCTATTTTCTAAACACAGGTTAATTGCGCAACTTCAAACATTGTCTATTTTTTATGCAAAATAATCCACTTAGTATTTCTCTCGTGGCCGGCGCTCGTTTCAGACCATATGCGCCGTGTGGCCCCTTGAAACCTATCAATAACACTTATGCCGGGAAGAGGCAGCAATAAGTATATGGAAAAAAAAAACCTGTAGCCTTATTTTTTCAATGCCACATACTTTATTTATGAGTGTTTATTGCCAGAAATTGTGCCAAAATGACTTGGGGCTGCAAAGAATTAATTATTATGGCCCGGGCCTTTTAATATAAGTGAGTGCACCGGCAACGCAATTAAAGCGGATCGTGGCACCATCAGGTAGAATAAATGCCAGCAATATTGCAGGTGCATTCTGTTCGCTGCCAAATTCGTTCCTTAATTTACAGCATTAAGAATCAATAAAATTATAATGCCTTTCAAACGCATCTCTATTAATAAGGGGTGCCAACCTCCCACACCTCTAAAGGAAACCATCAGCCGCTGGAGATCAGTGAGAGGAGACTGCGCACAAGTATGGCGGGTAAGGCAGCAGCAGCAGCATGAGGAGGAGGAGGAGGAGGAGGAGGAAACTTTCCTCACCCTCACAGTTTACGGAGTGGAGAGGCCACTGCTGATGAGGTTGGAGGTTTTGTACTAATGAGAGACGAATGAGGCACAAAGAGAACCTCTATGCGGGTCATATTACATAATGAGAAATGTGATTTTGACAAAGACCATGTCAGCAAAACACTCCAATCAAGATTAAAGGAAGTCTTCGGTCTAAAGTCTGCAGGGATACGACCACAGAAGCAAAGAAACCCGTTTCCACGTTTCACCATTTGCGGCTTAAATCTTTCTGCTCGACAGCTGGGTGGACAAGTGAGGAAGAAGGATGATGACCGGCCTCTATTCTGATGCTCAATCCCATTTCAGTGAGTACCCCAGACAAGCCACTCCTGCCTGTAATACATCACCCCCACAACAATGGCACGCCTCGGACATTAATTAACAATATTAATCTCCCGTGTCCTTTGAGCCGCAACGTGCACTGTGCACACTGCAGCAGTAGTGATGCAATCCCAATCTATATAAAACGGGTGCCTTTTATCCGGGCAATAACGGGCACTAAACAAATATCAATACACCTCTCAGACGGCCATTCAAACGTCCATTTTTATGGGGAAAGAGGAACTTAAGGTAGGGTTAATTGAAAGTCAAATTCAAATTAATTTCCCCTCCTCTAATTGCCTGAACCATTAGCTATTGAGAGCACAATATCTATGGAGTGGGGGGGGCGGAGAGCTTCTAGCTGCCGATTGATCATTTATCACTTGTAAAGAATACACAGAAGAAGAAGAAGACGAGGAGGAGGAGTTACGATTCACTGAAAGGTGGACCGGACCATCTCGGTGAAGAGACCTGGATGTTCCTGACTGTAAAACAGATCAAAATGCTATTACCACATGCTTTGAACGCTTATTTATGTCCTGTCTGTGTGGGCT
The DNA here is from genome assembly GCF_023349555.1 of Cebidichthys violaceus. Classification (NCBI taxonomy): domain Eukaryota; kingdom Metazoa; phylum Chordata; class Actinopteri; order Perciformes; family Stichaeidae; genus Cebidichthys; species Cebidichthys violaceus. The sequence goes on along the minus strand of NW_027176318.1, from coordinate 10,190,784 downwards.
CGCTGATTTAGTGCCAGCCAAATGCAATCACTACACAAACAAGAGGTAGGAATCATCGGCTAATGGAAGCCCTAATTGAGAGGCGACCGCTTGTCATGAGGTAATTCTCCCCCCCCCCCCCCCCATGAGGAAGGCATCTTGATAAACAATCACTACCAAATGCATTAAGGATGATTTAGAAACATTAGGCCCTAATAAATAGTGCCATCGGAGGAAGGAAGCGACAGAAAAACAATGCCGTCAACAGATTATGCACGCAGCTAATTGAGAAAACTAAAGCTTGCAGGAGTGCCGGGTTAAAGTTCTTACTACAAGAAACAAATGAAAGGTAATTTTTCTAAACATTGTCAGTTTCTAGAAGAAACAGCAAAACAACATCTAGACGTATATATGCAGCGAGTGCAACCTTGACACTGACTGCTAATGATTTCCATTGACGTATTGACCATGAAATCAAGAAAGTCTGGGACTAAATCTTACAAACAGCTATAACACCTTCCTTGTTTTGGGGATTTTAACGTTTTTAAAAAGCACACGGGGTTATTATTTTGGAGGCTCACCTTTCCGAGGATCCTGCCCAGGAAGTAGTAATGCCTCGTGAAGGAGTCCCCCACCAGCATCTCTGCGGCGGGGTTGGAGTACAGCAGGCTCTCGTTGGTCGTCTTGAAGAAGCCCTGGTTGGGATTGAAGCCCGACTTCAGGAGCTCGTTGAGGAACTCCCGAAAGATGCCGCCGCCGTCGATGCCGGCCTCGTCCAGACCGTGAGCGTTCAGCAGATGGACTCGAATCCGTTTCTTCAGGTCCGGTTCTAACGACACGGAGCACGAGGAGGGATTTATGAAGGTACAGAAAAAAAAAAGAGAGACAAACAAAACATCATCCAATCAAGTTAATGGGCACAATAAACTGGGACTTTATCTTCTCCCTGATTAATGCGACCAAGACCTTTGGGATTCTCATTCTTTACTTTACATTCAGTGTCCAGCCAAGAGCATCAAGTCAAACAGGTGATGGTCACCTTCCCAGTCTGTAGTGGTTCTAATCCCATCCTCACATGTTACAGGTTTGGACACAACCTCAGGATTATTTCATTTAAATCTTAAAGCTACTCACTTCAAAGGGTTTCTGACATTAATGTATTTAGGAAAGTAAGAAACATGTTTTAATGGAAATCACATCAGTTCTTGGCTTTGTAAAATGTAAACACACGTTGTATGACACACTCTATATATCTATATATCTACACTCTTCCTATATATAAACAGTATATAGTCATAACTACAGTATAACCTACAGGTATGTTGCCCTTTTTAATTCCGGATGCTGAATCTAGTGTAAATGTAACCTCAGGTTTTATGTGTTACAGCGGTAGTATAGTCTAACTAATCTCAATTAAATCTGGCCAGTGAGATTATCTTCTTTTAAACTTTTGCTCAACATTGTAGTTTAACACACCCCATTTGCAATTTCACATTTGTTTTAATGTGATAACAACAGAAAGCTGACTTATTTAAGTCTTTTACAAAACATTTAACATTTTTAACTGCAACGTATTAATGATCTGAATATTCCTGTAAACACAGAAAAATGGAAAAGAAATGTAAAAATAGAATTCCAACACCATTTCAACGTAGTGCATCACCTTGTTTTGCTAAACAAACATTTAGAAGAAAGCTCTTTCTTGACCTGCAGAATATTCAAATCAAATTCTATAAAAGGTCATCTTTCAGAATAATTAATGTACGGCGATAAATCAAGGCAGCTATAACTTACAGACACATAAATGATATAGATCATGTCTTCAGCCCAGGTCTCCTACTACTCTTTTTAATCAGATTGCCCCCACTGAAGTGCCCTTTCAAATCCAAACACAAAAGAGGTGACTTAAAATAATTGATTCTGCTTTTATGTGGTCCATTATAATAATCGGAACCACAATTATGCTTTACCGAAATTCAATACGCTGCACAAGGCGAGCGCTAACCTTCATCCTTGACGCTAACGGGAACCTTTAAGATTTTATAGAGCATAAGGAGAGTTTCAGTGACACAGTCAACATCTGCTACTTCCTGCCTAAATGAAGGAAATAACAGAGCCACTACAACACCGTGTGAAGTGTATTGGCCATATATATTTGTTGTCCCCAAAAAAAAAGCAAATGCAAAATTGTTATTCTATTTAAACTTTGATGCAAGCCATACCGTTTTCTGGAGAGAGCTTATCGTAGGCGTCTTCATAGATGTAGTTGCGTCTGATGGTGACACTGATGCCGTCGGGGAACGGCCCGTCCCCCTGCACGTCCCGTTTGTCAGCGTAGATTAACCTCTGGAAGATCTACAGCACAGATGTGAGCCCGGTGGCAGGGTCAGTGACAAATCCTCGGAGATGTAACATTTTTTTAATTCTGAGTATGGATTGTACTATATATCATGCATCCTTTTGTCTTTGATCAGCATTTATGTTGGTAGTTTAGAGCAAGAAAATAAATAAGACAAAAGCAACAAAAGCATGAGGACATTATCTGAACCACTATCCACACAGGTGCTATCAGCGCTATCCGTCGAAGAATAACTCATAATAATTCATGTTAATGGATATTTATTATTTCATGTGCTATATGGGATTTTTGGAGTAATGCATATATTTTTTTTTAAAGCTGCATGAAATGCTGAAAACTATACTTTCAAGCATTCGGGTCAGCCTTACTTCATAATAAAAATATCAATATTCTCCCCAAATATCAGTCACACGATTCTGCATCGCCATTATGTTCTAGTGTAGCTCCGTTCCACTTCCAAAATATGATATTAGATGGATAATTGAATGCATTTTCAGCATGTACAGAATGTCGATAACACTCATTCTGAAGGAAACAACAGAATTCTTAGGAGGACCCTGTCTCGTTTTAGTGGTTGTGTGCAGGACGGTGGTGCATTGTTACCTTAACTCGCTCCTCGAAGGGAACCACGAACGGGAGCTCTGTGAGAATGGCCAGATGTCTCTCTTCAGACACAGACAGCTGCGGAGGCTCTAAACCGACTGCGGAAGGAAAGATTGAACGCGTCAGAGCGTTTCCTGATCAGTCATTCTTGTCTACCTGTGTTTACTATGGCCAAAAAGATCAACCGCATTCTACTTAAATGCTAGACATGATGGTTCTATCGTAGCAAAAAAAACGTTGATTTAACAGTAAAATAACATGTTTCTCTTGACTACTGGGCTTTCATCACATATTGAGTGACATTGACACAGATCCTCTGGTCTCCTCCGCAGGGTTCAACGGTCAGGGTCAACTTCAAGTGGACAGGAATAAACAGGCCTGCTCAGGGAAACTGTATCTGGAGGATACTATCACCTCCTCACTGCTCAGCTCTGTAAGTAAGGCCTAGTCCACCATTTACAGGGCAGCCATTAAAGACATTTCCATCCCACACCCTTTTAATTAACCCAACAGCTAGCTGCCATCCACCTGCCGGCCTTCGTCCATTACGCTGATGTTTGTGTCTGTATTAAACTCTGGGTTTAGACTTGTTTAGCCCACAAAACTAAAATAGCCCCAATAGCTAAACCGCTCTTCACCCTCCCTCACTTTGCGTCCGCTGCAGCTCAATTATTCTGCTCAATTAGTCAATCTGATCTGCATTTTGCCCATCAGGTTTCCATCTTTGAGGAGAAATACGGCCTCAGAGTGGTCAATACGTTGCTCATTCATCAGCCGTGGGCCCGTCCATTTAAGGAAATGAGAAAAGGCCAGACAAACACATGGACCAGATGTGACCGAGTTCATCAGGTACTTTCACACTAATTGAATTTATCCCATACAGCCTCTGAGTGGAATTAGGCAGATCATACACACATTGTTATCAGCTTGTTTTCACACCATGCTTCACAGAAACCTGGGATGAAGCCCTGCCTGCGTCAGTGTATTTTCCTCTGAGTGCCTAATTGAGGCGATGAAGAGAAAATGTGGTAATTTATCTTTGTTGAAACAGGGAAGGCTAATGACTTTTCTGAGGGTTGTTTTTTTTGCGATATCTGTGAAGTGCTGACATCTTTACATTATCAGGGTGTTTTTTCAGTGAAATTAGTACATTATCACTTGATGAGGGAATCATTGTCTAGTCCCACATCGAAGGACAGTTCAATCTACTCCATCTACTATAGATAGAGACCAACAATAATAGTAACGCACAGCTCCATAGAATATGAAGAGCAAACATGGAGAAGGTGACTTTGGACAGCAATTAGGATGATTTCCTGGACTATACATCAAGCTGACACGTGCATTAAAGTATATTATTCTACATTTTCATTCATTGCCAACGGAGTAGCTCCGTGCTGTACACCAGTACAATATTTTGGATAGTTTTTCTTCCCTTATTTTAACTTAAATTGTATAATTATATTTTATTGTTATTTTATTGATTTAGTTTTTATTTCACTCTGTTTTACTACTATTACTTTTATTATATATTTGTATTCTTTTGACATTATTTCAGGAATTATTTCTCAAGATCAAAGATCAAAACAATTAAGAGATCACACTACCATCAAGTGTGGACTGAAGTGGCCCGATGCGACCCATCCTACGAGTTCTCCACACGTGTCTCGCAGACGGGACGTACAACTGGGTGACCTGGAGAGAAGATGAGATCATCATGAATAGTTCCTGCCTCTGAAAATCCTCCAAAGAAAACTTGTCAGTTGTTGCTTCTGGATCTGTGCTTACTTGTGCTGTTGTATTATTTGTTGATATGTATTCATATTTTTATTTATCTAGATTGTTTTTTTTCTGGTTTTAATCTCTGGGAACTACTTTTTACCTTTTTAAAAAAGTGTTATATGCGTGTTGTGATGTGTGAATGTCTGTCCTGCCTCTATAACTTCCTCCTTGCTCTAAACAGCTGTTCACAGAACTGTAAAAAGCTTTTATCCTGATTTGAGTTTCATCTTATTTTAGGAAGAAATCAACAGAAAAAGCCATAATTCTTTGAATATTCACTGACTTTAACCACTGTGATCAACTCATATCAGGAAGCTTTGTAAATGCAGCTCTGGACTATCAACAAATACAAAATCTAAACAGCTGTGATGACAGTCGATTACCTTGTCTGCGCGGATGTTGACCTCCTCAGAGAGCCAGTGACCTGCTGGACAGAAGGGTCGTCTGATGTCGCGAGCTTTCACCATCTTCACCAAGTTAGTGATGACCTGCGCAGCAGATCAAACACAAGACAGGCACGCATCACATTAACCGCTCCAACTCAGGCAAGTACATCCACACAAAAATCCTCTTCAGTAAGCAAGATGAGGAATTGCACATTTGAAGTACTTTGCAGAGTAGAAAACACAACCCTGCTGAAGAGGTCTTTCTGTGTATAGTCTGTTCAACGGGACGAGGTGCCTTCGCTTAGAGAAGGGGGAGAAAAAAAAAAGCAATTTGAGAATTCAGCCATTAGTGCGCCATTTATGGGGAGTATAAAAGAAAAACGACCCGTGCCGTCCCTCAATGTCCAGCCTTGTTAATTACTGGCGAGGTCTGCTGCTGACATCAGCCATCGGACAGAGAATGCAAACGATCAGGCAGTGTCGGTTCACAGCACTGCAAGCACCAGCACGGCTCCTGACCGGCCTGCAGAAGGCTCAGGGCTACACTGGTATTTTATTTTTGAAATAACATTGTGACTTTGCAACATGCACGGAGCCATTTCGGGTACATGGTAAATAGAAAATGGACTCGCGTTCATACAGCGCCTTTTCTAGTCTTCCGACCAATCAAAGCGCGGTGCACTGCATGTCAACATTCACGCACACGTTGATACAGAGCCAATCAGGATCTTAACTAATGCACATTCACGCACACTCATACACCGATGACACGGCCCTCGAGCAACTTGGGATTGGGACCTTACAGTGGCCCATTCCCTGGGCAAACTTTAAGGTTCAAGCCTCCTTGGACTGGATGTAGTGGGCTCTAGCCGACATCAGACATCCGCTAAATAACCCCGTGCATGTCAGTGCATGAAGATTTGTTAAGGGAGCTGTTATGTCTGCCATAACAGTTACAGCCAGTCTATTTCCATATAATACCCAGCATAGATTATTTCAATCGAAACGTTCCTTTCTAAAGCACGCTATTTTCATAGAGCGACAATCAATCTCGGCCAATCACCGCGAGGCAGTGTCCGCAATAATGGCGAGTGCAAAACGCTGTAAAAGGCGCGTGGCGATGGGTTTGGAGCAGGCCTACCCCCTGACTCTGGGAATGAATAAGCATTCCTTAATTAGCCCATCGGGTTAAGTGCAAGCCTTAATGGGCCTTTCCAAAACTCCGGCGTGACATCGTTCTCCAAACATGGCCAAGAAGAAAGTTCCATTAGCAATATTAATACAAGCTTAGTTGATCATTTTCATTCAATTAACTTCTTTCAATTAAATAGATAGCTCGACAATGGAGGTGATAAAAGATGGGGAGGGACGACTGATGACACGAACCAAACATTAGCGTGTTAGGGGTCAGCAGCGCTAAACCGACTGTAAATCCCACCGTTCAATTTGGAAAATGCATTTCCCCTGCTCCCCACTTCTTTAATGGGTCGTTTTAGCTGACAAGAGGCCTTTGAGCAGATTTCTTATGAAAATTCCCGACATGGTCTTTCACGTGTTTGCCACCTTTTCGCAGAACTACCGGCGTTCACTTTTAAATCCTGCTGTCAAACACTAACAGCCAAGAACTAAGTTGCTTAATTATCGTTTCCTTGATAGAGAGCGGAGCGAAGGAGACGGATGAAATGAAAGGCAGGTGTGGAATGAGAAAAAGAGCCAAGAAGAGTCAAGTTAACGCTGTTTTCTGCCTCATTACTTCTGGGTAAATAGCAAATGGATGACCTCCGCTGCAGCGCTCCATCTCGTCTTTGCCTGCTCATGCATACATGCTTGATGTCCACAAACACAGACCGGGCATTAGGTCACTATGCTTCAATGCACAGAGAGGCAACACAAGGATTATCCCAAATGTTAACGTGTCACCTAGCAAGGTTTGTGTTTTTAGGTATCAACAGAGAAGAATGAAACAAATCTTGGAATATCGTCATGAGTTAAAATGACAACACTAATAAGATGTAGTAGCTGGTAGATTAGTTAGGGTTGAAGTCACTGTTTTGCACATGTGCACATGGCATTGTCCATGTTGAAACTATATATCGTGCAGCCCTAATTGATCCTCTTTGATAGCTGTGGACAGCTACAGATAGTTGTCTATTTCAACTTTAAAGTCCAAGTCAAGATGGGATTGAAGAAAAAGACATTGGGTTGTACGCCACGCGTGATTACCAAAACCCACGCACACAACAAGCGTTACCTTGAAGAGCTGTACCCAGCGTTTCTGCTCGGCCTGGATCCGCTGCTGAACCGCAGTGTTCGTCTTGACGCCCACGCTGCGGAAGGCAGCCATGTACTCCTCGCGGTGCTCCGTTTTGGTCTCGGGGTAGGCCAGCTTGATGATTCCCAGGCACGCGTCCCTCAGACAGCGAGACAGAGACACCAGCTCTGTCAGCGTGAAGGGCATCATGGAGGACTGTGTCTGACCTGTTGAGAGGCAGAATGGACTCGGGTCTTTAACAGATATTGATTTTCACATTTACATGGCGGCAAGACGGCGTGCGACTGCTGAAAGCGGAGGCAATATTATTTTTTTGCTAAAACCAACAAATGAGGGAAATGGGAGATGACAGATGAGTGTGTCCACAGGATGAGCAGCTCCAGTGGGATGTGTGGCCTAATCAGACATCCATAATGTCCAGCAATATGACATTCAGAGTATTAATATAGCCGCAAACAACTATTAGCTATGTAACCACATATAGTGGAGAAACGGCGTCTTGAGCAGAGAATGAAGTAACTCTTCCTCTGTGCTTTGTTTACATATCCGAGCTGGCTGTACGTGCACGCTAGCGCACGTGAGTCTCTCTGCTGTGCTCCACCGGCTAGCTTAAATCCACTGCTCTGCACTCATATATGGCGGCTACCACTGATAACAAACGAAGTTAACTACCTTCCATTTCGTGGCCGAAAAACTCGCTGTCGTGCACGGAGATGAGCGAGTGGCTGAAGAGGGAGCTGAAGAGATAGAAGAGGGGGATGATGCGGTTGGAGTCCTCAAACGACATGGGAGACCCTCGCGAGATCAGCTGTAGCAGCGGCACCATGGAGCTGCAGGGGCAGACAGAAAGTATGAGTCATGCGCTGTCAGGACACAAAGATAAACTTATAATCTATTTCTAATTAGCTCACCCAGTGATCATTTTTGTTGTCATGGAAGTTATCAGGTGCCAGAGGTGCCTCAGGAAACGTGCATTAAAAGCTAAACTGTACAGAAGTCTGTAGAGAACAAAGAAGCAGAGATTAAATGTAAACATGTATTTTCATTAAGGATGCAGCTCTCATCAACAAGACGAGCTATTTCAATCAGATGAGAACAGTAAAATCACTTTCCGTCACTCTGTCTGCTATGTTGAGATTGTTAAATTTGCCCTGTTAACCAAAGGACCCATAACAGGAAAAAAATAAATGACAGTGTTAACCAACATTTCCCTCACAGAATGCTCTTTCCTTTCTCTCCCGTTTTATACCTTGCGAAGGGCCGAAAAGAGATGAAATGAGCCATTAAGCTTTATTTAGGCGAGGCACCTTTCCATTAGTAAACTAGTTGCTGGCGAGGGTACCCAGCTCGGGTCATAAACAGCCCTCTGGCTTCCTGCTGGAGCCCCATTTAACTTAATGGCGAGGAGGAGCAGGACAATGGAGGACGGAGGAGGAGGGGAAGCCTGGCCCTCGCCGTGACCCCGCAGCGCCAGCATGCTTCCACACTCACAGTGAATTACATGATAACACTGAGGAGGGCCCGCATACCTCGCTATAGTCGCTCTGCACTCAACGGGCTGTGGCACCAAGGTGTGAAGCTGCTCTTTGTTCAAGTGTGTGTGTGTGTGTGTGTGTGTGTGTGTGTGTGTGTACTCCTAAATTGCATGGCTTTTCACACGGAGGGTAAGTACAGGTGACAATAATGTGGTAAGTAAGCTAAAAGGCAAAATAAAGTGCCCCTGCATATAATAGGCCCTTGTTTAAGAGTGACAGTGCTGACACCTATAAGGATGCTTGCATTTAATAGGGCAGCATCATGTATCCTCAGCAGAGGAGAGGAGTAAAGGTCAGTGAAGGAAACCAGAGCTAAGAGACTAAAAGAGCGGAGAAAGGGAATCTTGAATTTGCTGAATCTCAATGTCAATTCTCAAATTCCCATTCCGCCATTCAATCTACCGAAACCCATTCAAAAGTCCTGAGATGGAAATGAGCACGAGGAGCAGAGTGTCAGACAAACCTCAATACGGCTTGAAAAATGGTTTGTGCCGAGCACAAGCACCATCTGTCGGTACTACAAGGCTCAGGAGAGGAGCGAGGAGTAGTGCTGTGGGCTCATAACAAGTGATGCGAGTGTTTGATTGAAATGGGAAACAAAGCACTAAATGCCAGCTGACATGCTGATTTACGGCCCGAGAGAAACCCAAACCCCCATTTCAATCATGGAATGAACTGCTAATAAACAAAGTCAAGACATCAAAAGGGGTTGCCTGTGCATGTGTATGTGTGTGTGTGTGTGTGTGTGTGTGTGTGTGTGTGTGTGTGTGAGAAAAGCAGCTTGATGAATCACAACCCGATCATTTCATTTTACAGTAATGAAAGAATCTCTGTTCAGCAGAAAAAAAATAGCGGCGGACCTCGAGTCGCATTTGATACCATAAAGACTAAACGAGTGAGTTTCCACCTAAATACAAATTTGTTCAGCGGACTTCTGTATTAACACGATCAACATCATTATCTCAGGTCAACACAAGAATCACAGCAACCACTCAAAAGTAAATGAAAAGGCTCATCCGTTAGCCCCGTTGGCGACAGAGTGCTACGGTGGGTCGAAACCAAACTATCAAAGGGAAATTACACCAAATATCCGACACTAAACAAAGCGAGATCACACTGCACCCACAAACCTGGGCAAGTACACTTAGCAAACTAATCAAAAATCAATTTTGGTCCCGAATCAGTGTACAGCTTTTAAGTTGTCCTCTAAAAACAAAAATGATCTTCATGAGACATTTTACATATTTATTAAAAAGGCAGTGTGCCGGGCCGGCTGGACGACGGGCCAGCTCTCTTTCTCTTTTTCTTTTTTTGCTGTAAGAGCAGTAAATCAAGACAGGGATGCAATTTGCTCCCCTTAGCCTCTTGTAAAGCTATCCCGTCCACTCCCGCAGTGATTAATCTTTCTCAGTGAGCTAATTATTTTGTACAGATATCCAATAATGATGGAAGACGAAGGGCGGGATTTATGGTAAAAGCGAAGAGAAGGAGGAAGCCGTAAAAAAAAAAAAAAAGAAATAAGGGGAAATACACTGAAATCTCTATATTCTCTTCAACCATTTGTAAGCGATACTTCAAAATCACAAGTTGACCATTGGACTCGGGCTGCGTGTGTTCAGTTTTTTATGCTCATCCTGTTACGCATGGTGTTGGGTATGCTAGGGCTTCAAAAGAAGAAAGTGTTGCAAACGTGTTGCGAGTCTTTAGCAACATCCCAACGCAGCACATTTAAATCAACTAGCGGCAACTGGCCCCACTAATAATTAACTAGAGCAGGTTGACTACCCACGAAGCTCAGTCTAGATCACCTCCCATCAGTCAATGCACCATCCATCCACCCCCCCCCCCCCCCCCCCACACACACACACACACACACACACACACACACACACACACACACACACACACACACACACACACACACACACACACACACACACACACACACACACACACACACACACCACCTCTGATATCCTGGCTCTAATGTAATCAACCTGAGAAGGGGTAATTGCCCTCATCCAGAACTGACAGCTTTCCTGACATCCCTGCTTCCTTTGCTGGTTGTAAATGCCAGTGGGAGTGGACCACTGATAACAGCCTGCCTCACTTCACCGTTATTTATATTACTGCTTACAGCGCGGAAAACACATAAAGACACAGTTTTCCTCTCAATCAGGTAGGCGTGCAAACAAGCTCATCTCGACAACACGTGTAAAATGCTATTTTTTTTATGAATATACCAGATAAAGTATTGTCATTTACACGATAAAGTAACAATGGGCTTGATGTATTTGTACCTGACTTTCGGCACCATGAGGCGATGCTGAACCATGAGCGTGTGACAGATGGACGCCATCATGGTGAAAACCTCCTCGCTGGCCGAATCCCTCCAGACCAGGTTCAACAGGGCGTTGGTCTGATGCTTTGTGTCCAGCTTGTGGACACACTCCTCTGTGATCAGCTGCACTGAGATTCTGTCATCCTGAGAGGAAAGGAAAACACATGTGGGTTGGAAGACTGGGAAAAATGATTTGAGACACTGATCCGACTTCTTCCGATATCTAAACTCACGGTAACTGCCGATACCAAGACCCAAAACAATACCAGTGCTCTTTTTCCTGCCAAAGGCTTAGAGTGCTTAACTTACTGCATGGAACCCATTCGTACAAGTCAAATAAAGTTGACACGAGGCTTCAACTGTAACACTCAACGTCTTGACTATGAGTGGAGATGTTCATAGAGCATCAGACGAGATGACCGCAGCCCTGACGCCACATATTGACGTGGCTGATTTATCAACAAAACTAATATTGCTTTTGACATCAATTACCATTTTGTGTGTACCTATATGTCCACGTGTACAGTATGTAACGTACCTGCTTGGGAGGTGGGTGCATGCCAGCGTCATCGTCGTCCTCCGAGTCGCTGGTCACTTCAGGCCGGCTGCTGCTCTCTGACACGGGCAGCAGCGGCAGTAGTGTCTGCAGAGCCCGGAGGTAGAGCAGGAGACCCTCCTCTGATAGAGAGCCTGCCAAAACAAACATCATCTTCATCTCTATCAATCACAGTTCATACACTCTATATATATATATATATATATATATATATATATATATATATATATATATATATATATATGGAGTGTGCAGTACAAACATTGGCCTGTGTGTGTGCGCACATCAACTGTGTGCTACCCACCTAAACAGTTCTCCCCTGCAGAGAGGACAAAGTAAAACAGCCAGGGCGCCTGGCTCTGTGCTGCTGAGGAGGACCCGATGGTGACCTGCAGGGAGCTCAGGAAGGCCTCGAATGGGAACGAGAGACGGACGTCCGACAGCGCCGGGATAAAGAAGTGAAAGATCTGCTCGGTGAACGGCGGAGAGATGAACTCCTCGGTAAAGGCTGCAAATACAAACTGCCTGTAGGACGACAAGCATTAGACGAGTAAATCAATCACGTGAATCATAACACTGAATGTTCATCCGTAAATGAGCCAAGGCTCTCTCTGCTGTGTGACTGCTCCAATATTGTGTCTCCAAACAGAGCTGCTTTGTGTGGCCCAGTCACACACATCTGGTGGGCCCCAGTCAGATAATTAGCTGTTAGAGTCAGTGTGTACACAAGTTTCTCTCACTCCCGCCTTGCTTTTCTTCAAAGAAGAAAAGAAGTCGCCTGTCGTTTGTTATTAAGAATGTCTGAAACTGTGGGCAAACAGCTTGATATTCTGCACTCTGGGCGAGCGAGCGAGTCTGGAGGCCTTTTATGGCTCGTTGTAAATTGGTCTCTGAAGCAATTACTGCTTAGTCCACTGACTTGAGGGGACAAAAACTGCTGTAGTTTGTCTTATCAGTGTAATGGATGATTTCTAAAGATTTCACAAGGGACAAAGACTTTCCTTTCCTGCTATCGTTAAATCTAAGCGTGTCATTAAATTATTATCCTCCTATTATGTAGTAACTAACCAAAAGACAGTCGCTCATGGACACTTCAGCAGAAGGTGTATCATCTGTCAGTCTTTGTCGCTCGTTATGTTCATGTTTCATTTGGTTTTCGCGGCATTTTTCTGGAGCAGGTTTGACACTGTGACGCTTCCCAGCAGCAGTTTCTGAAATTATAGCAATAACTAAATAGCAGTAACAGCTGTACCTTGCGCCTGTTGTGCAGGAGGAGTAGGTAAAGTGCAGAGGTTTGAGGATGTGCTCCAACAGTGTGCTTGCCATCGGGATAGAGGGAGCGTCACTGTACTCCAGACTGGAAGGGAGCCTGTGATTCACAAGAATATACAGCGACCTGTAGTATCCTGAGGAGAGAGCACAGATCGATGTCAAGACACAAGCTCACTTTTTAAACCTCTTATGATCATAATTACACACTTTACATAAACACAATATGCAGTAAATGTTCCTGTTTGCAGTAACGAGTGAAGATGGGTGCAACAACAGTCAGTCATTTGAGCTTTTCTCTGTGACACCAAATGAAACTTGCTCCGAAAATGAAACAAGATGCTTTTGTGTTGACGAGTATAGAGCAGGAGCGGTCCGTGTGCAGATAAAAGTAGTCAAACACACTTCAGACCAATTGATATTGACACACATTCACCATCTCTACAGCCCTTAATGTTTGACAATCAGGCCTTAAATCACCGTTTGCATTACTGAATTATTTTATACATTTCCTCAATCAAAGCCGAGACAGTAATGTCAATGCTGATGTTAGTTGACCTACCTGTCTGTACCATATAGTGCAAAATCTGCTCGAGTAATGAAGCTACATAGTTAGCATCTGGAATAACAGGAAGATAGGTTTTCTCTGAAGAAAATATTTCTAGCATCCGCATGGGAACCGTCACATTTAAACTGTCATCCTTGCAGTTCTGTAGGAGTCTGGGGAGACAAAAAGAGGGACAGGTGAGATAGTAACAACAACTGCAGCTTTCTTTGGTGTCAAAAACATGAACCCATTATTGTTATCTTGGGGTACTTTACCTGCAGCAGAAGCCTAAGATCCTCTTGATCTGAAACATACATGTCTGTCGTTGTTGGCCCACCAACAGTTTCACAAAGTGACTGTTGTGTTTCACCAGGTTCTGGCACAACCATATCTTTATGAACACACAAACAGACACCATTTGGAAGACGTACATTAGACCTCTCGGACTATAATGTAATCAATATACTTGCAATTGAAGAGCCTCTGAGATATATTAATATTCTCACCAATCTATGTGCATCAACACTCTGTCTGTAGAAAAATATGAGTTGTCTTGATAAGAGGCAAAGAGCAGGACCGTCCAACACCCGCAGAGCTCCCCCTCCCTGCGTCTGGCTGACAGACTGGTCAAACCTGGCCCTCTGGGTGGCATACTGGAAGAAAAAGGTTAAAAAGTCACTTACTGCAAATGCTTGGTCCGCACAGCCTTGTTTGAATAAGGTCACAAACACTACAAATGTACAGTGAAGTAAAGAGATGGTTCAACATTTGGAATTTCATCAACTTTTCTGGTTGGGACAGTCAGAGCCAGAGTTCGTATTTTCAACGGGTAAGAAAAAAAGATACCACACACACCAAAAACTTTTTACGAATAAGCAGAAAAAAAAGTAGTGTCTCTATCTGCGATTATGAAACATGACAAAGTCTGGCTCCCATTTTTATCCATCAAGCCGAGACAGTAATCAGTCTTGTTATGAACATTGAATTTGTATTTATGGCAACTATTGGAGTTGTGATAAATTAACTAATTACACGTAACTTTTCAACGTATCCACTCCTCATAACTAAGTGTTATGTAAGATGACCAAACACAACAGAGAGACGCAAGACCGGAGAAAAATAAAGGTCTTACCACCAAGTGGAAAAAAAGTAAGACAAATGAAATAGTCACACAAAAAGGAAAACTAATGGTTTATCATCAGACTTCCCAAATTTGATGTTTTGGCACATCGCCGAGATAACAGATGTGCATTCAAACAGTTGTGATTAAGCTTTCAGAAGCACAATACTCTAACCCACCGACTCAACCATCGGCTGAGTCACCAAAGCATCGTCAAGATCACGAGGCAGGCAGCACCTTTCATAAGCCACCTGCACGTCAAGGGTTCCATGTGCGAGAGCTGACACACACACACACACACACACACACACACACACACACACACACACACACACACACATACACACACACACACACACACACACACACACACACACACTCACACACAGCGTTTCAATTCCCACACTACCATTCCGAAAAATATTTAGTATGACCCAAAACTAGTATGTCAAATGCAAAAAATACCAGGTTGTCCTACTGCATCCGGTCGCATTTTGCAAGCCAGCATGCTTTTTCTGGCTATTTTGACCCACAATCCTCTGCACAGCACATATATGTGTGCAGGAGGGTCAAAGCTCAAGGTGCACTGTTACAACAAAGAACTATGTCCAAAATGAATGCATACTGCATGCAACAGCACGTACTTTGTAAGGGAAACTGCAGTATGTACTAAAAGTAGAAAGCAGTGACAATGTCATTAGAAGTTATCAAGTGAGCAAAATCTCACAGATGCTGAGTGCAATTTGGCTCACAATCCTCAGTGTTTAACAGCTAAAACCCTTCTGTTAGTTACTTACACTAACCAGTATCTACAGAATGGGGTTCTCCGTGTTCCTACATTCACTCTAATGATACAGATCACATTTCTGATTCCAAAACTGATTATTTGACTCTTTCAGTAATATATGAGGTCTGTCTAGTGCTTGCAGACGTACCTGTCGTTTCAGGTCTTGGTAGCCACGTATGTAGGACTGAATGATAATGGCATTCTTCAGTCGTTTTCTTTCATCCTAAGTAATAAAAGAACACATTGAATATGAACCCAAAATATGATAATAACCGACAATCTTGATACTTAAATATTACTCTTTTGGGCTGCATGCATTTAACTTTTGATAGTGATAGTAATTGATAGTGTAAAATGGTGGCAAAACAGATTTGTTATTCAAATAAACACAAAACATACACATGTCAATGAAGCACTGCACAAACCTCTCTTTTTCGTCTTTCTTCTTGAGTGCGGTGCAGCAGAGAAGCTTTCTCCTCCTGGAAAAACAACACAAGAAACCCTGAAAACACTTTAAACAATAGCATGTTTAAGATTATCTCTAAGCACAGATATGTGAGAAATTAGACTAATTCTTTGTGAAGAACTGCAGGTGTGCTGTCCCTGTTTAGACACTTACCTTTTTACTTGCTCCTCCAAGTGATACCTTGGGTCTTGTTTTGAAATCTCCCTCAAAGCTAAACATTGTTAGATTTTTCCCATTGACTGATCCAGAGGTTGCCACGAATTTCTGAAAGAGAAAGTGAAACTGCGGTCATTACGTAATACCAAAGGGTTCAGCAAACAGTGAAACAAGTGACGAAATGAAACAAAAATCAATCAACGACTTATGATTTGACTTCAATTAAATAGCAATTAAATCCGGCTAATGCTAATCGATTCTTCAACCATACAAGCAAGTGCCTGCGTTTGCTGTTTGTAATTTATATGACCAATTAAAACAGTCATGAACGTTGAATGTGGGCCACGTTTAACCGACAAGACGGAAGGTTAACCTCTAATTATACGGCTGTAAGGTTCAGTATTGGTTGCAACAATAGTTAGCTAGCCGGTTAACTTAGCTAGCTCATGACTCAGCAGCTGTCAGGAGCTCAACGGAGCTGTTTGTGTTATCTGACTCCAAGCAGCGACGGGGACAGCACACAACTAACCATTTATTGATGATGTGTCGCAGTACTGATTCATTACATTTGTGAGAACCTTGATTTTGTTACCGTTAGCACTGCAGCTAGCTAGCAGAGCAGCTAACTAAGCACTCAGGAGAGGCTAACTTTACGGGGGGTGTATTCCTCTCCTTTGTGACATCGGTCATACTACAGGAAAGTCATCTGAGAAGTACAATCGTTTACCTTTTACTTTTGAATTATGGAGTGAGACGGGGACAGTAACTCTGAGAAGGCAGTTTAGGTTAATCCAAACGTCAAGTCTTCTTTTCCTGCTCTCTCTCTCTCTCTCTCTCTCTCTCTCTCTCTCTCTCTCTCTCTCTCTCTCTCTCTCTCTAGAAATCAACACAACACAGGGAGCAGGCAACTTAGCTGTTTCCGGTTCCGGCAATTTCAAGGAACCTGATTGGACAAAATCCATGTCAATATACCGCCTCTCACCTAGATGCATGGAGAATGTTCCGTGAGTATTAACGTCGGCCTACTTTTTAAATTTAAAGAGGAACACCACGTTAAATTATTGGTTTCATAATCAGAAATGTATAATATTTTTAAATGTATGTATAATCACATAGATGCTTGTTGGTGTAATGTTTTACAGGTGATTTTTACAACAAAGCATAATACTGCTCAACGCTGTGTATGCATCTCCTTGAAGTTGGCTAAAGGCATAGAGAATGAGTGGATGGAGGGACTGTTTAATAGTGAGCCTGCAAAGTTCTGTTCTGGGGTCCAATCCAACATATTTGATGGGAGGCAGGTAAGTACTTATTTACCCAAGTGACTCAATCATCTTTTAACGACACCAGAAATTGTTTCACAGCTGAATAAAGAGTAAATAAATACAAAAGTAAAAAGAAGTTAAGAAAACAATGTTGCCAGAGCCAGATCGGGTTTTGCTTGTTTGTCGTGGAACTGTATATGTTCAAATGTCCTCTTCTCTGAGAACTTCAAGGACTTCTAGTCCAGGTTGGTCGACCAGCATTTCATTTCCAAATGTCTTATTAAACTATAGCCAACGTATACAAAAAGAACTGAAAGTGCTCAGAACATTTTGAACATTATTTCATTCCTTGATGTGTTCATTGATGTACTGATTTACTTTTTGAAATGCAGAGAACTAAACCAGTCCAAACAACATTCTGTCCACAAACCCACATGTAAATTGTTCATAAATGCTAATAAAGATGATCTCATGTGAAGTCTGGTTTATTAGTTTTAACTGAATTTGAATTACTTACTGTTTACAGCTGTTATTCTTATGGTTCATATTTAGCGTTTCTTCAATGCACTGGACTGGTTATTTTTATTTATCTATAGAAAATTCCAAATGTGGCTTTGTTCATCTTTTCACAGTCCTTAATTACATGTGGTGTACCACAAGGCTCAGTCCTTGGACCAACAGTACCTCATACATAACTAGAGGGAATGGCATCTCCTGCCAATGCACGCTGATCACACAGTTCATATCACCTATCCTAGTTATGTTTAATATTTAAAACAGCTCTAATATGTGCTATAGGATTTCTACAGCAAGGCCCCCTTGTTTTACATTTCTTAGTTGTATGTTCATCTTGATTATTCATTTTTAACTTTTTACCTCTTATGAGTCTGCACACGAGATCTTGGAAGGAGTCAGTATCAGTATTATATGGTCTTTTTTTGCTATGTTATGTTTTGTACATATGAAAATTAACATTATTATGTTGTAATGCTGCACTGTGATGGTCATTCATTGTGGAATTTTGGAGACTTTTGTGTTTTACTGATCTGATTTGTTTGTTTCCTCTATATCTTAATTTTCAAGTACATTTGCTCTGACAAGTATTAACATATTACTCATGATGTTTATAAGTATACATAATGTGATGATTTGTATAAACAGTAGTAGAAGAGGTATTTCTGTGTGTACCTGATATCATGCAAAAGTCAGTCTTCAAAGATCTGATTGGGAAGACGTTGCTTTATAATCTTTTGATCAGTTTTTATAGACCAGCTATTAGGTTTACATATAATAAAATGGAATCTAATACATTTGCACAACAACAAAGCTCAACCCCTCATGTATTTAAATGGGATGGACTAAATGTTAGAATTTGTTTCAAAACAACACTGTCCAATGCAACGCCAACACTATAAATCAATAACTTTCTGGCAAAGTCAAAGAACTGTCATAACTTAAAAGTGCCCATCGAGTTTAACAAATGCTTAACAGTGTTTTTGAAACCATGTTGGTGCATTAGCTTCTGCAGAATCAAACATAAGTCCAAACAATAATGCCTGCCAAGTTGCATTCATGGTGAGATTTTTGATGAAATAGTAAGCTGCAGAAAGGTCATTCATTATGTTTGGGGGATATAATGGTCAAGTCAACCAGAAGCTTCCACACCTAAAAGAAAAGTGCAATATAAAAAATAAATGTGTTTCAATACATAAAATACTGACATTTATTATCTATTCATTTACTCATTGTGCATGTGTTTTGTATTTTCGGAGTGGCCTTTGGTTCATTTGTGTACACAAATGAAATGCTTTGATACTGATGTACATTTTGTATGTATTTATGGGATACATATAGTATTATCATTACTATAGTATAGTTGTTGTTGTTGGATTGCGCCCTTTACTTTTTATGTCAACAAACTGATGACTTATATCATCGGGCTAAACGAATAAAGGCTTTAAAGGCACGAGGCAGACACATGGTCTCATCAATAAGATCTGATCGGGCCAAGGTCCATAATATATCATATTGTAAGCTCACATGTTGTTTGTACACTATCCATTCAAAGTGTATTGATAACACGTCTGAGACTAATTATCCAGCAATATCGAATTTCATAAAGACTTTGGGATTCAGATGTTTCTTTCAGAGACATAAGTCTCTCTGTTTTCTGTAATTATCTCATATTGACATTGATATTAGGACAGACATTATGCAGCCCATGATGTAAGATTGAGGAAAAAAAGATGAAGTATACAAATGTTTTTAAAAGCACTTTAACACATTTCATAGAAGCGGCCATTTGTGCCAATTTAACCGAACGTATTATGACGTTAAAAGAGACAGTGCAGGTCCCTTTAAATTGCCTTTTCATAATGAACACATTTACCGGAGGTAATTAATATATAAACTATCCCGATTTGCCACTTTGATTTGTATTTCAGTTAATTGTAAAAGTAATTACAGAGCAAATTAACAGCTTTCAGGAAAGACCAGGGTTTTAGGGTCCGGTTCCATCTTGGGTGCCTTATTAATTTTCTCTCCCTTAGATGTGATGAAAAGGAGCGATAAATCTTGGTGATCGGCGAAGGCCAATACTAAATGGCTCCATATTTCACCGCTGCTTTAATAGAAATATTCATGCGGACCCCTTAATGAAATTAAACCCGCGGTGGGGACAAGAGGCAGCGCGGGCGCGTGGCGATCAAGAGTCCAGCTGTTATAATAATCATACAGGAGGCTGATAAAAATGCCTTTAATTTAAGAGAGAACTGCAAAATAAGACTTCCGGTGACTCGTTTTTACTAACTGTTCAGAGGTGAAGATGTTTATGTACCCATTTGCAATATCATAACAATTTTAATATCAATATGCCACGCACCCTCACCCCCTCTCATCGCTTTGTTTCTGATTTGTATTGTATCATTATAATTGAGAAAGGTCAAATAAAATGGCCATAAATACATATGTTGAAAATAGATAAATGAAAAAGCTTATTTCAAAAACATTTAGGACACATTTTCCAAGTGCAATAACTGGAGCGTCTGATCATTTTGGGACTATATGATCAGCCTTTGCACCGTTTTTCCACATGAATAAGTTTGAACGTTTAGTGGCACAGCATTAGTGAGTTGACGCTCTCCGTCTCCTCTTTCACGTTTCCAGGCAGGCCCACATCCCGCCCACATCAATCTCCCGGTTATCATTCTGTAATTGGTCATGATCATCAAGGTCCACAATTAAATGGCGATCCTTTACTTGAAAACCACCCGGTGACTTGTTGATTTCCCCCGAGCAAATAAACGTCCCAGGAGTGCGGTTAGCTGATGAATTGACAAAAACTAATCAGCTTTATTGGTAGACAGGTTAAGGGCAACTGGGTGTCAATAATTCTCATTTTGACCTCCTCTTCCATTAACTTTAAGTGGCTTATTAGACCGAAGTCACCCGGAGCCACGGGCCTATTATCTACATCTCCCTCCTCATCACACTCGAGTTCTTTCAATTACTAAATATTTTGCTGCTCGTTGCTTCCATATTTTGTCTGAATTTGACTTATTTTGACACCTGCTCTTTTTTTCTGGGAAGAAGAGAATCCAGTTGCTTGCCTTGTGATATTTTTGATTTATCAAGAAAAAATAGCAACAATATTTTCATAGGGGCCAAAAATCGTAAGGCTTATTCGAGAAAATCTCATTTTAATACGACAGAAGTCTGAAAACAAAACTTTGTTTGCTGATATCACGTTAGAAGCAGTGAGGGTTCAACCTAATCAATTTGGTTGCACGGCTCCATTACAGCAGGCCAGCGTGCGTCTGTCACCATCAGCCTTGCAGAGCGACAGAAGGAGGGCTTTTACTTAAATTTCCCTGTTGGCCTCACGAGGTGCTTCGGCTCAAGATGTTCACTTTTGCGCATGCTTTCATTCTTTTAACAGACATTTATTTATTTATTTTATTTGCCATCTAAATTCAATAAGTAGCCTGATAACATCACATCAAACTGAAAATTCAGTTTTATATCCAACACTCATCCAACATGTTTTGGACTGAATTGCCATTTACCAGTTATTAATAATAATATATATATATTTTCAGTTTTCAGGTTAGAGTTGAACAAATTATCGCTTCTTCTCAGATGAACCATGACAGCTCCAAGATAGATCCTCTTGTTTAAATTCAATGACATTCTGGGTTTACGGTATAAACAATAAGGGACATTATCTGCACCTCATGGCATCTGTTCTTATCAAGAAAAAAATATGTTTATCTTTGTAATATGATGGACAATTTAGAGTGCTTGTGGCATATGTTTAATCAAATGTTACTACACCTGTTCCTGTGACCTTGGTCAAATTGGTGATGTCTACAGTAAGTCCATCCCCAAAAATGTAAACTGCACTGGCTCCTGTAATCATAAAGTCCTCCTTTAGTCACCTTGGAACCTTTTACGCCATAGACCCACTGCATTTGATAAGCAAAAAATAACATCCAGTTATATAATTGATCAAAAAAACTTGGGTTTTATTTCAAAGTTTGCGTCATTTTCCTGTAATAGCAATACCTATAAAAGCACTAACGCAGCCAACACCGTGCTTTACAGTGATTAGAGCAGAGAGGCGTTGTGACGTTTGGGACGGCCCCCTGCAGACGGCTGCACCAATCGCCTCCGTCTGACAGGGACTAAGTGTCACACGGAGCTCCTCTCTCACACTCCGGACCACATCATAACTTTTGAGAGGTGGGAAAACGGCACTGACTTCTCCTTCGTAGCAGAAGCGACAAAGACGCGTACCGGGGGCCCAATGGAGAAATCTAAAAACTTTCGCATTGACGCGCTGTTAGCAGACTATTCCCCCAAGGTGCAGACCTCTCCGCTCGCGCTTGTGACGTCCCTGTCCTCCTCCATCCCGTCGTCTGGAAGTGTGTCAGCCCTGGAGCTGACCGGCGCCGATTCTTTACGCACCGAGACGCCGTCTCCGCCGAGGATTTCCAGCTGCGGGTTGATTCCGAAACCGGGTTTCCTCAACAGTCCGCACAGCATGGTTGGATTACATCCGCAGAGTACCGCAGGGATCCCCGCGCAGGCTCTCTACGGCCATCCCATGTACACCTACTCCGCAGCAGCGCTCGCAGGCCAACACCCTGCCCTGTCCTACTCCTATCCACACGGCTCCCATCACCACCACAGCGATCCCATCAAACTGACAGCCAGCACCTTCCAGCTGGACCACTGGCTCCGGGTCTCCACGGCCGGGATGATGCTGCCCAAAATGTCTGACTTTAATTGTAAGTAGCTGTTTCATAACAGAATGTTCGGTCTTTTTTTACTACAAATAAATCATATAATAATATAATAATAGATGCATCTTTGGTTATGTATGGTGGTCCAAGCCGATCTAAAAATGTGCCACGGTACCCAAAAAGTCTGCTTTATGTGTTATAGTTTTGCTAATATTATTAAATATATTTTAAAAAAAAGTTAGCCTACATGATGCTGATTCAAGAGTATGTCACTGTGCTAAAGAGTCAGACATAGAAGGCATTACATTGTTATTTAGCTAAAAAAAAATAGGTCGTTTATTTTATATTTTCATGGCGCACTATTTCCCTCACACATGATGATCTCCTGAATAAAGAGGCTGTAGAGTGATGGTGTTTCTAAGAGGAACTAAAATGGACAGATAATGGACAGTGGGAAAGTAGCAGAGTAGTGTGAAACCCACAGTTGACATGCTATTTGCTCACCAGATACTACCTTTTTGTCTCTGCTCGTTTTAACAGATTTGTTCAAAATGGAGTTCAAAATAGCTTCTCTATGGAGATATTCATAAGTGACGCCTTTGTTGCTTAAGCAGGGAGCATAGGCAATTCTATTTTATTACACCATAGCAACAGAGGGCTGCCAATGCTGTACTAAATTCCCTTTACAATGCTAAAGTATTATGTTCTAATAAGCCATAAGCAGAGTATTCGTTATGCACATTAATCTCTTAATTTATGTATATTGTATGCCAGGGATTAATGGAAAAGGTAATTTTTTTAAAGTAGATGGTATTGATGCCTTTGTATTTTTCTGTTGTTGCAGCTCAGGCTCAGTCTAACTTGCTTGGCAAGTGCAGAAGACCAAGAACTGCATTCACAAGTCAGCAGCTGCTGGAGCTGGAACATCAATTCAAACTGAATAAGTACCTGTCACGACCGAAGCGCTTTGAAGTGGCGACGTCCCTCATGCTGACAGAAACTCAGGTAATATTTCTTACCAATTTAGTTCCCCTGTTTAAATAATTAAATGGTTTGTTTTTTTAAAAGGTTATTTTTAAAATTGGTTTAGTTTTCAGAAAATAATTGAGAAATTTATGACCAAATGCGTTCTCACTTTGTCCAGAAGTACTTTTCCTATCAACTCCAATTGTTTCAATTTGCCATTGAACAAATGGCAGTTAGGTCGTGCCGGTGATATTTTATTTTCATTTCAATTCAAGGGATTCAAAAAAAAAAACAATGTTTTCACTGTAGGATCATTGAAACACCGCAGCAGAGGTCAATGTCAGGTGGACTGGATGCAATCTTTACGCATAGTTACGCACAGGTAGAATCCCGTTTAAACCACTTAAAGTACATTATTTTCTTTTCCTCAGGTTAAAATCTGGTTCCAGAACAGACGCATGAAGTGGAAGAGAAGTAAGAAGGCCAAAGAGCAGGCCGCCCAGGAGGCCGAGAAGCAGAAAGGCAACAAGGGCGGCCAGGATAAATCTGACGGACTCGAACAGTCGGACTATAAGAGCAAGACAGACTCCAAAAATGGCAGAATAAGAGACTTTAGAGACAGTGACGACGACGAAGGCGACAATTTCCTGTACAACTCGTCAGACTGCTCTTCAGACGACGAGAGGAATCACACCAGTGATATCAGTCCGCAGCCTTGAAGAAGGACGAAGGTGGCGATCTCCATTTGTAATGACTCTGGGGGGGATTTTTGCTATAAAAATGCAGTTGCATGTAATCCAACCTCTAATCACCTTCATGGCATTTTTTTTTTTTTTTCATGAAAATAATCAAATTTAGGTCAAGAATAGATGATCTTGGTGTCATAATCAAGCAATAAAGCAGGAGATTTATAATAGGAGCATCATTCAGCACTCTGAACTGTGACATGTTGCATGGTTTATATTCCACCGCTGTAAACTGGATCAGGATTTTGCGATCTTGCCCTGCTGCTGTAGACCTCACTGCAGTGAACAGCCCGCTGTCATTTGTCTTATTTTGTTCTTTGTGGTGTTCCGTAATGTGTCATATCACGCCGATAAAAAAAATAAAATAAAAATCTTATGTTTATTTTTCTATACTGTATTTATAAAATGGTCATCCCCGTGCATGCTAAATTATTGTTTAGCGTCTCTCTTGGTGCAAACAATGTGAAATAAAAACCTTTTTATATAAAAACACACAGTTGCCATTTTTGGCGCAAAAATAGTGCTTTGATTTACGATTTGTTCGCAGTGTTTCAGCGCGGATGCGCACAGAGGCTCGTGTTTTCCTCCGTGCTCTGACAGCTCGGGTCATGGGAATTACTGTTAATAGCGCTGTCGGATCTGTGCAAACGTGCAGTGAGAGCAAACAGCGAGGAGGCGGTCAGACGGAGGAAACATTTCACACCACACAGGCAATGGGCTCGCATTAGAAACGCGTTTAAGCGGCTTGTTGAGCGACAACTTGGCTGCTCAGGCATTTTCAGGGCTGAGATCATTTAAAACGTATTTAGCATTAACAAGTCATGTGTTAAATGAGAGTTTTTTATAAAAGTCGATTTAAATTATATTCTACTACTTTGTTAGTCCCATAGTCTACATGTATAGACATAGACCAGACCTTCTTATACCAACAATAATGCTACAATGAGGAATTATAAACATACTGTATGTAATTTGCATGGACTTCCTCAAATGCAAACAAAACATCCCATCAGCCTACTTAAACATATTTATTTAGGGTGTGTTATTAACTAATATGTCAATATCTAATTTGATCTTCTTTCAGCCTATAGTCTATGATTTTAACATATTTTGATTACCAATGTGACCGGGCTATAGTGACCGGTTTAATAACTCATCTGTACACTGTTTACACTATGCATTACTTTACAGAATACACATAATGTGGTCCTATACTTGTTACCAATGTTCCCGCAGTCATCAGCGTTGACCGATTATGTGCCATTTGCAACAGGATTACTGAGCGATCTGCTGGTTATCTTCAGCTGTTTGCTTTGGCTGACTAAATCAAAGTTCAGCTGAGGGTCAAACCCAAACAGAACGCACCAGGTAGAACCGACGGCAACTGGCTGGCTCCCGGCGGCAGACAATGGCCAGTGTCTGGACTGCACAGTGAGCCCATTGATCCCACTATCTCCACCTTCTAACTGACAGATTCTGAAGTTTTTCAACCAGTAGTCTCCATCGTTTCTCAAATAAAAACATCCCCCGGTACTCAAGAGCAAAGCGCGTTTGTCCTTTTTTGTCATAAAAAGCGAACACCGCGTCTTAAATGTTCCATGTAACTTAAACATCTCTCCCTTCAACATGAAGCTACAGCATACTTTGTGGACTAAAGGACATTTCCTCTGGTGGCCCATTCATGACCTGAGGCCACACTGCAGCCTCAGATGGATACAGGCCGCACCAATGGAGCTAATTAATAGGCGCAAGTATCAAATGTAACAGAATGACTCTGCTATGCTAACCACGCGGGCAGATACTGGTGTCAGCGAGCAAACAGAATAGGCTAGACTTAAGGCCCCTGGGTCACTTCATCAGGGTGTGTAAACAGAGCGGACGCCGCCGCCGTCGCTCCCTATTCTCACTGCTCTCGTTTGTGTCACACTCGCAGCAAGCCAAGTGGAAATATCAACCGAGAAGGACAACAACATACAAATATTCACTAATCAGCTGCATTTAAGGCTGAGAAAGACTTTAATAGTATGTGCAAGAGTAAATAGACTTAGTAAAGCCCAGAAGAATAGCTCCAGGTGTATAAACTCAACAACATCAACTCTTGCTGAGCACTACCTTCATGAGGGAGATCTCAGATAAAGAACAGTACGGCACAGAAGAAGAAGAAATGAGAGCTGTTAGAGAAAATAGTTTCTTTCTACAAAGGAGTCAAAGCTTTAGGTAAACGTTGGCGATTATTGAGGCTTTTATGACTGTTGCTTTTAAAATTGTGACACTCTAAATATATAAGCACCATAATAGATTTAGGAAATAAAAAATATATAAAATATTCAAGGTATTGCTTTCAAATCAGCAGTTATTTATTGCAGAACAATAAAGCTGAACCAATACACACTGTATTAAAATAATACATATACATAGTCCGATGACTGATGCGTGTCTAAAGGCATCCATATCTTCCAGATTTAAAAATCTTAAAGATAACAATTATGTACAAGGACTCCCCATAGCTAAAAAACATTAATTTAATTTCAAAAACATATCTATTCTTCTTTGAAGAAAACTGTAGGTTTGGGTTCTTTGTGTCGAGAGACAAACTCTTCTTCTGTTCTTCTGGTTGCGTACGTCTGTTGGGCTTCTGGTGTGTGTGTGTGTGTGTGTGTGTGTGTGTGTGTGTGTGTGTGTGTGTGTAAGTGTTTTACAGTTTGAGCTTGGCCTCTTTGGCCTCCATGGCTTTGGTGGCGACCTGAGCGCGCTCTGACAGCGTCGCTGCTTGCTCAGCTGGTCCCTGTGACTGGGCGCTCTTCAGCAGAAAGTGGCTGATGAAAAGCTTCAAGCCCTCCCGCAGCATTCCTAGCTTGGGAATTCCTGAAATCCTGGTGGATGGGAAACAATAAAGGACATTGATGTCAGATGTTCACATGGTGCGGAGTCGTTTTACAAAGATGCGGGCTAATAGAGGTTAACATATATCTATTGGATGGATTGCCATGAAAATAAGGACATTCGTGGTTTCCAGAGGATGAATCCATCCGACTCCGGTCATCCCCCGACTTTTCATCTAGCGCCACCATGAGGTCAAATACCGTACGAGACTTTGGTTTATAACCAAACCTGCAAAGCTAATGACATTCCTATCAGTCTCAGCTGTGCTTGATTATAATTACCAAATGTTAAAATGTGAAAACGCTAAGATGGTGAACACGGTAAACATCATGCTTGCGAAAACATCATCATGTTAGCATCGTCTTTGCAAGCGTGCTGATGTTATCATTAAGCTGAAATATCACGGCTGTGCCTAGAAGTAGAGCATTGCAGAGTTGCTAGCAAGGCTGTGCACTTTAGTTTCCCTCTTCATATTTTGCATGAATTAACATATTTAAATCTCTAAACCTCGAAGGAGCATGTGTGTGTGTACAGGCTCACCTTCCAAATATGCCGGCGAGGTCCTCAGGCTCCAAGTCTTTTAGCAGTTTGGTGAGCACCTGACGCAAGAAGCGCACTGTGGGCTTGTCTAGTTCGCCAAACTCTATTACCTACACAGAAAAACACAGAGAATATAGGTCAAATATAGAAATGTGATATAGTAAAAACATACACACGACATGCCACTTACTTTGAGTACGGAGAGTGAAAGGCACTTCCTCTGTAGGAAGAGGGTGACCAGCTGAACCAAGTTGTTAAAGGTGCTGCTGGGAAGGTTGGACAGCTCCCTCAACTTGTCCCATAGGCTGAACTGGAAAGTCATCTTGGAGAATATAGGACATCAAAATGATTTAATAACTGCACTGAATGGTTCCCCAAAAGCGGAGCAGGAAGTATAGCCAACAGAAACCAGCAGTGCATAGGTAATCCTCTCATCCAGATCCAGTTTACATGTGAAAAGCAAACGTTCCCACCAGCTCTGGTCGGAGCTCTTTGATGAGGACAATGGTCGTCAGTCTCTGATACGGACCCGCGGCCTACCTGGCAGCAAAGTAGGAAGTGTGGTCTCGCCCCCATTGTTTGTAGTCACAGTTTGAGTCAAATAACATCAGAGGTGTGAGAGGCTCCCACACTGCAGAGGTGAACTACAGGCCACACGACGCAGGTCACACGTAGCCTAACGGACCGGGTGGTCGCACACATCCAGCCGGTGATTCAACTCTTTCATATTTTCTCATCATGACATGTACAGTAAAATGGCCTCTCCAACTTTAAAACCACAATCCAGTTGATTGGAGTCCAGTATAATTTCCATTAGATCTTTAGAGTCCACATGATTTATATTCACATAAGAGGCCACGTACAGAGTGCACTATGGCTTTAAATGGTACCTTCATCATTTACTGAAGTTGCAACATTCATACAAGCCATTAAGAGATTTCCTCTCTCAATCTGATCATTCTAATTACTTGATCTGAGCATCAGCATTTGTACAGGGGGAAAAGATATTCATATTAGTCCATTTTAAGAGCAAACATGTCAAACATTCCCTACTTACAGCTACTAACATTTTGAGGATTGGCTGCTTCTCCTCTAATGCGATCGTAAATAAAACATCTTTCGGTTTTGGGGGGGTGCTTATTTGACAAAACAAGCAATTTAATATCATCAGCCTGGGCTTCAGGAAATTGTTCTCGGTATTTTCCATGATTTTTAACACAAAATTAAAATAAAATGCATTTGCATAGCTACAGCTTTTACATAGATAACAATTATTTTGGTACAGATATTGCAAATTAATAAGGAAGAAGTTATGAGATGGTACTTTTTTAACTAGTTACTGCTCTTGAGATAACAATTTGATATGTTTACATATCAAACATTTGTCTAAGAGAATGACTGTTAATTGTATGTACTAATCTGGTTGTGGTGGTAGCCAATTAAGCTGTTGTGGAACTGGGGAAAGTTTATGGATGATGTTGTGGTTGATAAGAGATGGAGATCTAGAACTGGGTCTGTTTATTTGCAAGGTTCTGTGTCAGTGAGAGTAGTTTTATTTTATACTCTCAGTCGTCGAGGTGTGGGTTTTACCAGCCGAGTACCTGAAAGCGACGATCGTGGGAGCAGAATTTCTCTCCCAGTACGGCGTAATAGGCGTTGAAGGCTTTCTCCTGCAGACAGCAGTCCATCAGAACATGAACAATCTCCCTCTCCTGCTTGTCCTTCAGGCCCATCCTTCACACAGAGCAAACAAAAGGCTTTATAACACCACCCTTATTACAGCTGGGCTGCTTCGACACGAAACACGGCTAAACCAAGCACGTCACATTTCCTTCTTTGGTCAACCAACTTAACACGGAGACACACTGTAGAGGTGAGCGGTAACGAACCTGAGCAGCTTCTCGAAAGCATCCAGGTAATCTTCGCTGGTCATTATCACACAGAAGATGTTTCTTCTGACCTCAGTGTTCATCCTCTGTTTCCTAGCCAGATCCAACACTTTGGCACTAAACTGAAATGAATAAAAAAAATGACAACAGTAAAGTGAAAAATAGCCAAATACACTGAACAAAGTGCTCACGCTACTGAATAATAGTGACTAAAGCTGGGGTATCAGTTTTAATATCAACACAATGACAACGTTGAAAATATATGAAAGTTTTGCTCCAAGCTCCTCAAATGTTAAATAACACAAGCAACAGAACAAGAACTGAAAACAGAGCAAATAAAATAGTTTCAATTTGGTAAAATGTTGATGTACGTGTGCAAGGAAGAAGTAAACAAGATTACTGAAGATAGGAAACTGGACTGTTTCTGATACTTGGTGCAACTGACTCATTTTTGTTATTGAGGTTTGATACCCAGACCTAATATTCACCAATCTGCATTGACTAGGAAATACTGTCTGTCTTCTTAAGCATTAAAACACTACCGATGATGCACCAACAAATGCAGCTCAGAGGTAATATGTACCTTTCATTTTAAAAGTTCAGGATAAGATAAATTAGTTAAATCAGAAATTGAATAAATCACATATAATACTGCAGATACTATAAATGCTGCAACACAGACAAAATGGGACGTGATCTGTTCAGTATATGCTTTCCCTAACATGGCTTGGCTGATACCATGGCTGAGCACTCAGGCAGATCTGCACTGGGGTTACTCTCTGTGTTCCTCTACCTGTCCTCCAGCAGTACTCCGTTTTGAGGTCGTGTTCCCGTGCTCGCCGATCATGGGCGCTCCGCTCCACGACGAGCCGACGATCCACCAGCGGCCCACTTGCTCTGCTGCCAGGAGATTGTCCAGAGACACCCTCAGTTTCATGTCGCTGCCTCCTGCACGCCGCTGGACCTGAGTAACACATTTACCAAACATTAGCGAGAAGTGCACTTTGGAGGCAAACGCCAGTCATACAACATCAAAGAAGGACACCAAATTAGCAATCCTGAAGTAAAGTACTGTTAAAACAGCTACGATGAATGGTCATGATGATGATGAAGATGATGAAAGCATCCCTAACACTCTGGACTATGGGCCTGTAGAGGTGGTACTCTAGGGCCACCTGGTGGTACAAGTGGAAGCTACTATGAAAATAATATCTTGTAACAAAATAAGTCATGTTGTGAAAATCACCCACCAGAGTCCTCTGCAGCTTCCTCAGTTTCTCCATAGGCTCAGGGTCGTAGCCCGGGATCTTCCGCATATCGTTGTTCTTCAGAGCCAGCATGGTTTCCAGCATGAAACGCACCTGAGAGCACATAAACTAACGTTAGATCCAAAATGTGTACATACCTGAGAGGTCAAATACACAATGCTGTAGCAATCCCCAGTACATTTTAAGTAATTAACGATGCCTGGTAAATGAAAGGTAATTCAAGTAAGAGGTAGTTCAGGTCGCCCTACCCTGGTCTGATCCTGGAACTTCGACCCCGCGTCGCAGGCCTTGCGCTGGCCCTCGCAGATGAGCTCCTTGAGAGCCAGAGCGTCGTCCTTCCTCAGGGCGAAGCCGACATTCTTCAGCACCAACAAAACTAGCTCAATGTCCTTCTCTGTGAAGGCTCCAACAAAAAGTTTCAGGATGTCAAAGATGAGGCCAGAATGCACCACCTGGAAGTTATAGAGGTGAGCGACAATGGCGACCAGGTTGTCGCATTCTTTGCTGTCAGATGGGTTCTTGTACACCTCGTCAAACTTTCGCACGACCGTCTCCAGAAATTGGGCTCCCACCTGGAAAATATTACAAACTTGTGATTCATGTAATGATAGGATTTATGTACGTTAATATCTGTGGACGATGATATATGAGTTAGTGTCATACCTGATTGAAATGGTGGATGTTACAAAACTACCAAATGTATCTATTACACTATGTCGAAAGCCTACTGTTGACTGTGGCTAATTTTACTGATGATCCCGTTTAGGGTCTTATCGGTGGATGATACAGTGAAATGAAGGTCTCCAAATGGAAATGCCTTCAGAAGGTAAAAGCTGTTTAATAAGGATCCATCCAAGCATCAATTAAAGGGGTGTGTTTACCTCTAACCCGACGGCGTGATGGAGGATGCTGACAAGCAGGACGTGCTCCATCAGGAGTCTGTCAGGCATCAGGGACGGGGTGACGCAGGCTGCTAGTAGCACCTCTGTTAGGGTGTCATTCATGTCCTTCCTGCTGCAGCTCATGTACAGCTCCTCCAGCTGACCGCTGATGGACGCCATGTTGGGCTCAGTCAGCCTGAAGAAGTTAGAAAAACGATGAATTGTCACTGGTAATTCTAACAGAGCTCATAAATCAGGTGTTACTGTGACTGTTTGCTAACACTAGGAAACAACACAGTGTGCTATTGCTATGCTGTGGTTACCTGTTCAACAGGCCTTTCACGCTCCTCTTCAGTTTTTCGAGCTCAGCTTTGCGTTTTTCATCTCCAGTGCCTCTTAAGTGAGGCGGCACGTACTTTCCTGCTGCAGCGTTGACCTGGACATTGGAAGAAGCATCGTACAATTAGATCCATTAAGCAGCAAACGAGATGTCAATGCTGTGACAATAATAAAGAAATAGTTCTGAACTCACAGTTTCTGAATTTAAGCCTGATGTCGTTGTGTCACGGGTGTCTGCTTCCTCCTCTGTTGCAGCATCATTTTCATCGTCTGAGTCAGCTGCATCACTCTCATCCAGCTCGGCCTCCATTTCCTTCTCCTCAACCATTTCATCATCATCATCATCATCCTCATTTTCCTCGTCAAATGAAGCCATATCTTCATCAGCGCCTTCACTCGCAATCTCATCTCCATGTTCTTCGTCCTCATCCGACAGCTGAGAGTCGTTCTCATCAAGTTTTTCAAAGTTATCCTTAGCCTTGTCCATGTCCATGTCCTCATCATCCTCATCATCATAGAACCCCACAGCCGACGAGCCAGAGTCCAGCACACCAAGGATGTAATCGAGTCCGTCGGCCACAAAGGACTGAGGGAGACTCTTCTTGTTTTTCCTCTTGTTTAATCCCAGCTGTTTCTCTAATTTCTTTATTTCTCTGTCCTCGTCTTCGTTTGCCTCCAGAAGTGCCATTTTCCTCGATTCTTTAAGCGTATTGGCTTTCTTGGCTTTCTTGGAAGATGATGGTGTCTTAGAGCCGTCTGGTTTCTCTGTAGTAGCACTTCTGGACTGTGTTTTTAACATTTCTTTCCCTGTTTTCTCCATGTTTTTCTTTTTCTGCTGCTGCTGCGGTTCCTCAGCTACTATTTCCGAGTTTTCACCATCATCGAGGGGTAAACTGAGGGTCTGTTTACCCTCATAATAACTTTTCATTTTGGCTTTTTTCATTTTTCGCTTTTCTTTACGTAGCTCCTTTCTGCTCTTCTTTTTTACAAATCTCAAGCCATGGTCATTCTCCCCTTCTTCAGTGACACTTTTGCTTTTAATAAACTCATCCACAGCCACCAAGTACTTGTGTAATACAACATTACCCTTCTTCTTTTTGCTGTTCTGCTTCGCTTTCACCTTCATCTCTACAAATTAAACTCAAGGTACTGACGTTGACTCAACAGGCTGCTACCCTTCTTTCAGAATGCAGCTACAGCCACTTAGCTTAGCTAACAAGCCAACGTTACGAACTACCGAGGGTTTAAAACAAACATACAGACGCAAAGCACCGGGTGAGAACTCTCGCCTATTTTAAACACGTAAATACTTAAACAACACATGTATCTCCAAGAGGAAAACTGTGTATTTGACCCACACGCACGTGACCGTTTCCTTCCAGGGCACGCCGGAGAACTGGCGCTTAGTGATGACGTACTTTATTATGGGGCTTTTTTTTTTTTTTTTTTTAACACGGAGCGGTTTTCCTCCGATGTAAACTGTCTCTTAACCAGTCGGGGCAATATATTTGCAGAGGGAAGAAGAAGAAGAAGAAGACACTGGGAGTTGTTGCCGTTGTGGTGCCAGTTGCACGCGACCTATCATGCTGTGAATCTGTAGCTCTTTTTTTTTTTTTTTGTATTTGCAATATGAAGAATGGAAGAAGACGATGTTACTATCAGAGAGCAGAATTTCCACAGCCAAGTTCGAGAATACATCGTAAGTGACGCCACGGAGCGGCTAGTGGAGGCTAGCAGGCTAGCAACGTCCTCTACCGCTCAGCGACGCCAACGGTCGCTAGCGTTAGCTTCACCTGTCAGATAAGACACGGCAGAATTTAAACTGCTCATTCTGTGACGCACCAGAGACACGTCTTATTATATGTCCATTTAAGTCAGATCTGGTTTAAATTAAAAAAAATCGACGCGCTAATTAAAGTTAGCTAACGTTAGCGAGCATTAGTAACTAGTTTATTATCAGTGTATTAAATTCGCTGGTGTATCGATTGATATTGAGACAGACTTGTTATAAATAATCCTGCAAGATCTTTATCTGGGACGTGGACACAATGTCCTCAGTTATTCAGGCTGAGTGAGGACAGGGACATCTCCCTAATTCAACCTGGACGTACAATATCATGAGAGCTTGATGTAGGCTTAATCAATACACGCATTTCATGTTTGATCTCTTGTTGTGATGTCGAGGCTTTTGAGTTAAACGTCCTTAATTTCTGATGAGCTCCTCTGGTGGGATGAATGTAACAGACTTTAGTTTGTGTTTAAGGAAAGAAACCTTCTTGTGGCAAATATTATTTGTAGTGATTGGGAAGAAGAGACCGTTTGCAGTGTTATATGTAAGAAGATGTCTGGCGAATGTTTCAGCATTGCAACTTAACTTTTGGTGTCCTTAATGCCCCTTGTGCGCCGGCCACCTGCAAATGCATGTGACAATAGATAATATAACTTATAGACTATTGTCATGCAATGAAACGTGCTGTTGCTGATGAACCACATTGTTTTTAAGAGTATCTAGACTTCTAAGCTAACAAGTTCAAGAGGGGATGCCTTGCCTGGAGTTGGTCTTCTTGATTATTCCTGACCGACACTTTTGCAATTAAGAAACTATCAAATGTTTCACCATCAGACAAGCTGAACAGCTCAGCTTTAGCGTGCACATGTTGTCCTAAGTATCTCTCTCAGTATCCCATATCAACATTCTTAACATAAGATGCCTTTTGCACGATGCTGTAACGGCACCTCGACGTCTTAATGTGGGTCAGCTTATGGATTGATTTCTGCAGGCGTACAATTATATATTTATATATATATATATATATATATATATATATATATATATATATATATATATATATATATATTGTTGCGCATGCTTATTTTGCAAGCCAAGGTTACTGTTGGTTAAGTTTCGAGTCGGTAAACATGACTCGGTGACAAGACGCTGCTATTAGACCTGAAGTGTGGGAAAGTGTTTCTAAACACTGTGTCCTAAAGAAGCATTGAAGAATGCACAGAAAACCCGGTTTACTGTGAGAAATCGAGTTAACACAGGATAACGTGAGACTATCTTGTGCTTTTGGTCAGTAATTACATTTTCCACTACCACCTCCAAACAAGGATGTCACATCGTTATCACATGCTTGTGGAAAATGAGATGCACTGTGTTGAACAAAATGTAAAGTTGTGACATCCCTGAATCGGAACAAGCATTAGGAGTGTGCTTACAACACTATTTTACAACATCTTGGTACTCTTCCTTTCCGCGGTCTCTTCCACACACCTTTCTTACACCCAGCTAATGACACGATACACGGCCTGGTATTTAGGTTTCTTCAGCAGACCTCTGTTAATCAGGTTATCTACCGTCTAACTGCATTAACCTATGTCTAATGCTGACACATCTGAAATCAGATTACCGCAAAAAAAAAAGTCAAATAATAACATTTACTATAGTGCATGCAGTCATACTGATCAGTCCTTCTTGCAGGAACTGTAAGATCCTCTGAGTTCATATAGCATAAAGGTGTGAAATACTGTTGCTAAATTGGTTGGGGATGCGTGCAAACTGCTTGCAAGTAGCTAGTTTGTTATGACTTGCTTCTTTTCCGTTGCTTAAAGTGTCGCTCTGTGTTTGTTCAGGGAAAATAAGAGCGACAACTTCGCTGGTGGTAGTCGGCCGTCGGTCTGCTTGTTACTTATATCTTCCCAAACTTTGTATTGAGTCTATGCCAGTTTATCAGCTCCATGTACATGATGCTGTGTTAATCTGGGGTTCCCCTTCATGGACATGGTTTTACTTGAGCCGCTGTCACCGCAGACGTTTTGTAGCTTGTGTGTATATAT
This sequence comes from Cebidichthys violaceus, assembly GCF_023349555.1. NCBI lineage: Eukaryota > Metazoa > Chordata > Actinopteri > Perciformes > Stichaeidae > Cebidichthys > Cebidichthys violaceus. The sequence continues at coordinate 10,154,766 of NW_027176318.1, read as the reverse complement.
CAGCTGTCTTTCATTTGGAAGGGGAGTGCAGGTGATAAGCCAAACAGTTTTTGCTATGGCTGTCATATAACGCCGCATACCTCCCGGATTGACTGAGGATGTTTAGTGTTTCTTTTTATGTCTGTTTTTGTCAGTCCGGAATGTGCTCGGTCTGGCTGAGTCACCTCCATGATCCCAGCTGGGCGTGATGAGTTCTCCAATGTTGACAGGGTGCAAAGTGCTGAAGTGGGAGTTTCTAACATTAGTCGGGTCCCGGTCACAGTAGAAGGGGGCGATGTGGAACGGGATCCTTCTGTAAGACCATCCAGCTTGTTTTGAAGGCTGCGGTTACCTAATAAATTCCACGCGTTGGTCATTTCTGGACCACTTAGCATGTACTGTTGGCCTGATAGGGATGTCCGATGTTGGAAAACAATGATGCATTACTCCCTGTTGTTCTTTATGATCAATTAAATGGGTCATGTTGAGCTTTACATTAGTAGTGAATGACTCCTGTAATACTGGGGAGGGCATCATTTTTGTTTCTTTTTTTCTGAATTTGCACACTTCAACAGGCCTAAACCACGTGTAGAGCTATTTTTGGACAGCAAACATGTACATTTACATACTGCACAAATACTTAGTGAGTATTATTAGAACATGGGGGGAGATTGGCAGAATCGGTTGAGCAAGTCTGTATGCACTCGGTATTCTGGAGCTTGCGCTGACTAGACGTTCAAACACTCTGCTCTCTGAAAAACAAAAACTATACATATACAAATAAAACATATATGTGTGTGTGTGTGTGTGTGTGTGTGTGTGTGTGTGTGTGTGTGTGTGTGTGTGTGTGTGTGTGTGTGTAGTTTTGGTCTGTTCACCATGGGCTCAAGAAACTTGTATAGCTTAAACTACAAAATAATCAGTTGATAACCATAAATTGCAGTGTAGCATAACAATACCATAGTCCATAATCTGGGACACACAGTCACAGGAAGTGGAGAACTTAGGTTTGAAATCTGCCGGGTGAACTGTCAATAACTGCTTGCTAATGACTGAGTGCTGACTCATCTACAGACCGAGAAAATTCTTAAACCCAGATTGTCATGTTGTCGTTTCAGATTTGCTTCCTTCTGTTTGCGGTCCTCTACATTGTGTCCTACTTCATCATTACTCGATACAAGAGGAAGAGTGGTAAGTGTGTCAGATATGAGCCCTCGCTCCGTGGGAACACAAATCTGTAGGATTTCACCGTCTTAAAGCATCAAAGTGTAACACTGACGCGGCAGACATGCGTCCGTGGAGGACCCATGCTCACAGCAGTCTGGTTGTGCACTATTTGCTCACAGACAGAGCCCTTCTTTGTGCTTTTTTGACTGAAGGGAAGTCATTTCCAAGAAGGATTTAGGTGTTTGCGTGAGACACCACACCCATGCCTGTAGAGTAATCTACCACAGGGCAGCTCTTTATCAGCGTGAACTGTATCCGCCCTGAAGAGCTTTAAGGGCTGTGGCGAGATGAATACAATTTGTCACGTAATAACAAGTGTGACACAGCAGGTTAGTGACTCAAGCGGTTTGATATCCAAACAATGACGACTCAAGGGACCTTTTTAACGGAAGGATATGTTTTGTTACTTTGTTGCATCTGTGACACATTTGAGCTGCAGCAGGGAGGAATAACTGGAAATACAAAATGAGACCTAGTTATGAAGGACAAAACAGCGATGAACACATAATGACCTGTATCCTGTTTTCCCAGGACACATTTAATATGTCCAGGTCACCTAGGCTTCCCTTGTCTCATTTGGAAAGTAGACCACTTTGCACCAGAAATCCCTTCTGGAGTCGTGTTCAGGAGAAATCTAGGCTGCTCTTCTCCTCACACCAGCGGGTTGGAGCCTCATCCTTTCACTTACAGTAATAAAGGAATTGTAAAATATAAAGTGGCATTACATGCACTACTTTGTTATCTACTGTCTCACATATTTAGATGATGATTATGAGATCATTCTCATACAACAAACAAAATGCCTGTAGCTAGCTAAAAACGTTCAATGTCAGCATAACAGGATGTTTTTGTGAAAATGTTTTCAAGGAATAGGAGCACCTCCACATAACTGTCAAATTAGGAAGTTTACATTGTTTTGGAAACAATTACAGATGCATGGAGAGAAATGGCATTAAAGAGTCCCTCAGTTAGGCATGTCTCAAATACTGTTTTGAACTAACACTACAATGATGCATGTCGGTATCGGCCAATAGGGAAGTGAAAATATCAGATGTTTAACTCTGCTTCAGGTGCATCAGTATGCTGCGTTCTTCTTAGTGCTGCTTGATTTAAGATGTGTTGTATACAATGTGCAGCTGATACACTCCAACCACCTTGTGACTGAAGCCTTTTGGTTTCCTTCATAGACGACCACGAGGATGAAGATGCTGTTGTCAATAGAATATCGTGAGTAAATCTGAGTTCATTCTTCTTTTAGAACAGTGTATTTTAGCTTTTAACTAGATATTTATTTTAGGAATTTAGAAATATTTGAATTCAATGTTGCTATTTTGAGCTGAAACCGTGAATTGATTACTAGATTAACAGAAGATGAATCTGAACCTGCTTTCATAATGGAGTCATCATTTACGTCATGTTCTCTAACAGTGAGGCTTTTCTGTGTTTTATATCCCAGTGAGGTGAATATCTTTGGGGTTGGATTAAAAAAAAAGGCATTTGAAGACGAGTTGTGACGAGTGTTTTTCCCCAAACAACCAAAACACTGAATTGATTAATCTAGAAATAATCAGATATTAATCAATAATGAAAATAACCATTTACAGAGCATTCATTTACCGACTACCTCAAAAACTCAGCACAGTTTATGTCATTAGCTCAGCTCAGAGTAGCGGCAGACGTCACAATCGAGGCGGCCTGTTGTAGCCACAAACATCCCACATGTTCGGCTCCAGCGAAGCAGAGTAGCACCTAAGGGTCCGGCCAAACGATGGAAAGCATTTCAGTTAATGAGCTCTTTTGGTGCTGTGGTGAAGTGGGGCCTCTGAGCTGAACCAACTGAGGGCCACTGAGCAGATGGTCACTCCCCTGAGACCTGCAGCCTCTGAGCCTCTAGAACACGCAGGCTGCAGAAACACGTCATCTAAAGTGAACCGTCCAGTAACCAAGTAACTCCCTGTGACGTATGATCTATAAAGATATGTTATTGCCATGTTGTGAGTCTACTTTTCATCTTGACTGGTCCTAACACTTGTTTGTGTTTGATTCCATTCACAGATTGTACTTGTGCACCTTCACCCTGGCAGTGTCGGGTGGTGCCGTCTTCCTGCTGCCTTTCTCGATCATTAGTAACGAGATCCTCCTCTCGTTCCCCAAAAACTATTACATTCAGTGGCTCAATGGCTCCCTCATTCACGGTGAGTAGGTCTCACATCACGTTTAATCAGACTCACTAGTTCTCTCTCCCTTTCTTGCTCCTTTTGTCTTTTGATTGGAAAAGAATATATTCTATCTTAACATATTATATATAACATTGATTAGAATCATGATGATCTTTTTTACATTAATGTCAGAATCAATGGAAGTGTTGACTAGTACCCTCATAAATGTTTTTCACTCTATTCACACTTTTAAACTTTGGCTGTTGAAATTGTGTTTACGAAATATGATTTGACTCTTAAGTTTGTGCTAAACTTACATGTGTAACCATCAGCAGCAGCTGATCGATGGAGGAAGACACTTTCTTTCTTGATTCAAAACTAAACCATGTGAGATTTCAAAGTGATGAAATGTCCCCACATATCCGATCAGTTGACATCTTTATGTCCCAGTCAGTCACGCTGTCACCCCACAGAGTCAACGTTAACTCGTCTAGAAGGCTGTTGGCTGCTGCAACAGCCACCAGGGGGCATTAGAGTCCACGACTTAGACACAAAGACGCTTCCTCTCCTCACAACTACTAATATTCAAGGGAAAGCTCTCAGAATGATGGCAAAACCTGTTCATGTAACCGAGCCTGAAACATCATCCTTGAATTACCCGTATGTGTAGACCTTCATGTGTTTGTTTTCTGCAGGTCTGTGGAACCTGGTGTCACTGTTCTCCAACCTCTGCCTCTTTGTCCTGATGCCCTTTGCCTATTTCTTCCTGGAGTCTGAGGGATTCGCGGGATCTAAAAAGGTACATTGCCTTTAAGTTTGCTGCATCCTTTTTGATTTTTGTTTATTGTCTTTGTGTGTCACGCAAGATCATCAAAAAAAACAACAACGTTGGAAATGGTAAATGGGGCTGACACTTTGCTGAGCTTCCACAGAAAACAAGACAATCTGCAATGATTTTAAAACTAAGCCTTGTAAGAAAAATCGGAAACTTTGATTAGGAAAATGTGGAACCCTTTTTATGTATTTCTATGCTTTGCTGCATACGGGCTCTCTCTTAACAGCCAAAGCAGCAGCAGCAGCAGCAGCAGGTGCCTTGTCCTTGCCCTCTCCCTGACTCACGGCGCTGACTGTAACTGCCACCGCAGAACGTTCATTAACCATGAAAGTCTGAATCTGGACTTCGCCCAGCGCCACATCCTGACAAACCCTTCCAATAAGGCCATAGGCTGCAAACGCTTCAACACGGCTGCATCGGCCCCGCTGATTTAAAGCCTGATTCCTTGTCACCCCCTCCTGAGCCCCCCAAAATAAAACTTCAAAAGGGCAGGCTAATAATCAAGTTGTAAGGCTCAGCGAACTTCCTCGTTTAATTGATTACACCCCCCACCCCCCACCAAAAAAAAAAAAAAAAAAAAAAAAGAGGCTGGTCCATAAAGTCGCAGCAACATGACAGCACAATAGAACCTTGCAAAATGGAGGGGGAGAGATTTACTTTTAATACACCTCTATCCTGTGTCACAGTTTGAAACCTCTCTGGTTTATGTCCCTCCTGGCAAAAGCACATAAAAATTAGTCTGTACTGTAGTGTATAGCCAGTTCTTTTCTTCCTTCGGCCCACTAATTTGTTTCGGTTGGATTTTCTTCAGTGGAAGGCAGGACCTGATGTGTAGGAAGCAGGATGAGGGCCTCTTTCACGTTTTTGTTCTTTTTCATTTCAGCAAGACTGTTTCTTGCTACTGATCTTCCATAAATTTGCTTAGAGGAAGCACTGTTCAATGTTGAGCTGCACTTCCAGGTATATAGTGTGTGTGTGTGTGTGTGTGTGTGTGTGTGTGTGTGTGTGTGTGTGTGTGTGTGTGTGTGTGTGTGTGTGTGTGTGTGTGTGTGTGTGTGAGTCAATCATGCGGCCGACAGCAAGAGGAATTTAAAGCTCAGATCTGAGTTTTTATAATGCGATATTATCCCTTAGACCACATTGTCATAAGGTTTTATGTGGCGTTTTAACCTCCTGGGCGAATGTTCTGGCACTGCGAGCTCCTTTTGACTGCGGAAATGAAGTGAATGATGAATTTCACTACTAACGTAGTAAGTCAGCCTTTTCATGTGGCTGTGTTTACTTTTGACGATGTACTAAAAGACGCCACCAGAATAAAGATGGAAATGTGGATGTTTCTTCTTTTCGTTTTTTAACTGTTCAGCTCTTTAGAGGCTCTGTCACCTGAGAGATTAATAGTTTCACAAATTGTCCAAATTGTGGATGAATCAGAGCGACTTAGGGTCTTGATGTCGGATGTTATGATCGAGCTTTATTTGCTGCTGTAAAATGTCTCCCGCTTTACTGCCGTGTTCTCAAATCTTTGCCGAAGAGCTGCATCGCCGAGGCCACGAAAGGTCGTCGCGTACTTCATGTTCATTGGTTCTGATGATGTGTTCTCAACCTATATAGCATGCTGTATTTGTAGTAGTATTCTAAATGAGGTAGCTGTTTTGGATGCATTGGGGATGATTTTGAGGCTTCATAAAGCATTTTCTGTCACTTCTAGTTGTCTCTGCACCACCAGTAGATGGCATTCTAATGATGAGAGCCGCCGCTGTCATCCACATTGAGATAATCGGCGTGTTCTGACAAAGACCGTGAAGACATCAGCACCGGCCTTTGTTCCCGCTTCTATTTATATCAAGAGACTTAAGTTGGCTTAGTAATTATACACGGCGAGTGTGATATCTTGAAGCTATATTTACTCAAAAACAATTAGATCAAGGTATAAAAAAAAGTTTTGACGATGACAACTTGCTGGTCTATTTCCAGTGTGGTCTCATCTTATTTTCTCTGCACTAATACTCAGATGTTTATTACCTCTCGCTAAAAAAAAATATGTATTCAGCGCCACAGCCTGAGCCACTTATTGTAACTTTATGAGGAAAATATGCACAATTACTACTATGTTTTAATATTGTAGTTTTTTTTATTTATTTATTTAAGAAACATTATAGAGCAGTATACTTCACAGTGAATAGTCTTTTGGTCTTACCCAAAGTATTGAAATGTGTTTGATCCTGAAACGAGTTGGAACGAGTCTGACCCCCCGACTGACCCAGCAAAGGGCCAACAGGTTTCATCTGGTAGTTAAAGAAACTCCTCATCAATCTCATCCTAAGCCCTAACCCGCCAATGATGAGAAGTGTGTTTATTGTGGAGGGAGAGGAGGAGGAGGGGGGGAGGAGGAGGAGGAGGAGGAGGAGGAGGGGGGGGAGAGAAAACGTCTCGCCGAGCAAACCTGCGTGGTGTTACTAAGATACTCCTCTTTGTTGGAGCTCCACAATGGGGGCCTGGATATTTATTTCAAATCTCCTGCACATGCGGACATTTTTCCCAGGCCTTCTTTCGGGCAGGGCCAGTCGGAGAATATAAAGTGGTGTTTACATACCTTCCTTTAAGGTCACAATGTCTCCCTAAAGCTGCCTGTTACAATGTTCGTTACCACGGCAACATATTAGCTCGAGCTGGGAATTTAAAAAAAAAAAAGAACAAGCGAGTTGCTCAGGATTTTTTTTTTTTCTTCTTCCTCTCCTTCCTCTCGTGACTCAGTCTTTCTAAGTGATATGTTCTCGGGATTCTTTTGCCGTTTTTCTTGATTTTAAAGCGAGATGTCGTCTATCACACTGAATTACTCTTTTACTTCATTTAAAGAATAAGGCAGAGTGTAATGTTGATGGGCCATGCGGTCTATTTGGTCCTAACCTTTTTACCTGAAGAAAAAGCCAGGATACAGTCATGTATTCTTTGAAGACTTATCAGTCTGACACCTTTCAGTAACCAGAACAAGCTGTCGTCACTGTAGGATGGCAAATAAAACTTGTGCTGAGGCCGCTTCCTTCATTGAAATTCTTCTGTTTTCTGACTCATCTGGTGAATCAGCCGTGAAAGCAGCGGGGAAACGGGAGTTTCAATTCACATCCCCAAAAATCCATGAACATTCACAGCAATGTTTTCTATCCCTCTTCTATTCTTTTTAAACCCCCTCCCCCCACCGGTTTGAACGATACGATGTGATGCCGATCATTTTCCATGCTCTCGTGTCATTGCTGCTTTATTAAGAAGTCTTATTAAGAGTCTTTAGAAGTTCATTGTGCAGCTTTACAGGCGAGTGTCCCTCTCCTCTGCTTTCTGTCTTTGACACGGTCATTGCGCCGTGGCTGTGGTTGAAGGATACACTAATAAGGTCCCTGGGCATCTGGCATGTCTTTAGCAGAGAGGGCAGTCCTTTTGCTGGGGAGCAAAAAAAAAAAAAAAAAAAAGGACCCTGCCCCCTCCGTCACGTATTACACTCTTGGCCCTTGTTCCACACGCCCCTGACAGTGAGCAGAAGGATGGTCTGCAGGATGATCTCTGCCACCGCCTGCTGACCTGCTAAGGATTGATGGCGGCAACTCGGAAGCTCCTGCACCACCTAACTCTCGTTCTTTGTCCCATTCCCCCCCCCCCCCCCCCTCATAACATCCAACACAGCCCTGCATCTTCCCAAGTATCATCTCTCTCTCTTACACTTGTCCACTATTGCACACGTTCTTCTGCAGCACAAGCAGGGCGATAAAGCTTCTGAACTGTTTCCAGGCCCTCTGTGGCTTTGTGTAGTTGGGTGGATTTGGAGGTTTATTTACCTTGCTGGTCATGTGCATCTTGTCTGCGTGTGCGTACGTGAATCCATGCATGTTTTGTTTGGTACTGCATATGAAGCGGGGTGGGGTTTTTTTTGTGTTTGTTTTTTTTAATCTCTGGCCTCTACACGCATTTCTTGGAAGTCTCTCCCTTCTTGTTGGAGCATAGCTGCAGTTAAGCAGCCCCTCACTCGATGTCGGTGTGAGGATCAGGGGATGCTGAATATTTCAGAGCTGCTATATTTAGATGTAGTTACACATTTAGAATGGCAAAGAATAGAAACTTTCAGCGGGCGCTCTGGATGCCAAGGCACAGGTCTTTTTTTCCCCCTCTCTTCCCTCACCAGTTGACAGTTTCATCTTTGATCAGTGATGATAGCTTAGTTGCATTTTTTTCTATTTTTATACCATAGTTTTTTTTAAAGCATAAATTTGCCTTGCTTTCCTATTTGATGAGGAACAAAGGACTTCATTTTCCTCCCTTGCAAGGAGAGGTAGGGAACTTTCAGTGTGCAGTGTCATGCATGTGCGTGGATCAATGATACCAATCTGGGCTCACAGTTCACTGTCAAATCACATCTGACACAGTAGATTGCTCTTCCAGCGAGGCAGGAACCAGGGATGATAGTAAGGGAGGTGACAAGCATTGCCTTTGCCCTAAATGATCTGAATGGGTAATGATTTGAGTCTTATAAATGATTGAGAGACCTATCTGAAGGGAATACACCTTCAGCATGGCATGGGCAGCTTGTTAAGGTGGACTGGTGCGCTTGAGCGGACGCACGTCCTGCCTGCGGCTTCTGCTTGTCCTGATGCATCCTTAAGAGAGCGCGTGTGGGACGTGGCTGAAGTCCCTGAAAGCATTCCTCTCTCACCTCTCTTACCTCCAGGGATTGAGATGCGCTCAGACGTTGACTCCTTCTCCTCCATCAGTCTCCCTCTGTTGTTCTCTCTTTATTTCTTTCCTCCCTCCTCTGGACGGTGTTGAGCGGTCTCCTCGTTGGCCGGTTGAGCTGGGCCGCGAGAGTCTTGATTGCAGCATCCATCCAGCGAACGCACGAGCGCCCGAGTGTCTGCAAGGCAGCATGAGGCAGTCAGCAGAATGTCATATTTGTGTGTGTTGTGGGATTTATGTTTTTAGTGTATTGATCTGCATTGAGTGGGGAATTTATTGTTGGCGTATAGCATAACAGAAAATATGCAGATATAGTTCCCGTAAGTTATCACTGTGATGTATCTATTAATGATTTATATTTACTCATAATGCATCACTAAGATTTTAGGTTTTTTTTCGTGCTGACTTAAGACTCCATAAGGCCCGATTACACCCTCTTACCACTACCTGTCAGTGGCTGCATTGTCCACCTTGGCCACACTGGGGCACTCCAGACCCTGCCCACTTTCCTCTATGTTGTGCTAGAAAATTCTACACTCACTCGCTGAGGCTTTTCCAGAATACCACACGAGAGGAGGCGCGACGCGAGTGATTGCTCAGTAATAGCTAAAGGATGCTACGGGGGATTTTCACCACTGACAGCGGATGGGAGTCTGAGACTGAGCTTAATTCCCTACATCACTATCCAAAGTATGGACGGGATGGGTCAGTGATAATGTGAAGACAATAAATTTACCAAATATGTCTGTGACCCATTAATGCTGCCGGGTTTTTTTTAGAACGGGGGCTTGTAAAAGAGAGTTAGAAGGGAATAAATTATAGGTTGCATGGGAGAGAATGAGGCTATTAAACAGCGACCCAAATCGTAACGTAAATGCTGAAGGACAGGTGGTTCGGTTAATAATCATGAACTGTGTTGTAAAAACTAAAAAACTAAGCCTTGTCTGATTTAATCTGCAGAATTGAAACCATTTCCATTCTATAAAGCCACTTGATTAACTGGGGATACTTTCAAAGAGAGACCCCCTTCATGTACCTGTTGGCAAATACTGAACAGCAACCGCACGGCCATTATGTTAGCTGGTAACAAATTGCTCATATGTGCCCAATTTAAGCAGCGCTCCAGAAGCAGAGAGCCCTTGTTATCCCGTGCCTGGTAGCCTACCTGACATGTGTATGAGAACGCCCATCTATCTTCCAGGCACAGACAGCTCGGCTCTCCAGCAGGGGGGGAAATGGAAACTGTGTGAACAGGTAGAGGAGGACTTTATTAACCACTCAGCAGTTTGTGACCCGGAAAACCCAAATTACCCCAAAACCCTCTCGTCTGCGTGGCCCGGGACACGACCGCGGTGCTAAGGGAGCTCCTAATCGGCCCCAGATGGGAGGCCTGCTCTTGATCGCAGACAGTAGCTGACCCAGCCAGGCTTCATGCTCCTTACAGCACCTCCCCACCCTCCTTACTCTTTTTAATTTCACCTCCACCACCACCAGCCCCTGTTAGACCCGCTTTATAGACCGCAGTATGTGTGTATAAAAGAGCTGTTTTACACAGGAATCCGTGGGAGCGTTTATGTCATGTTTGTGTGCTGTGAATGGAAATGGTGGTGTTTAATATGAGCGTGGGAGGAGGGAGATGTCTCGTAAAGTGAATCTTGTTTTGTGTTTGAAAAAAATAAATAATAATACCACCTCCCAGCTCAGTCTGTTTGTACGTTGGTATAAAACCATGGTGCTTATTGTGATATTGGCCATATCCAATTACATTTCTGTTTTTTTTCCCTCTGTGCACTTTTTCTGTCAGGGCATTAAGGCGCGCATTCTAGAGACCTTTGTGATGCTCTTCCTGCTGGCGTTGCTCATCCTGGGCATCGTGTGGGTGGCATCAGCGCTCATTGACAATGATGCAGCCAGTATGGAATCGCTCTACGGTACGTTTGTTAAAGGATTTTGTGTCATTGTCGCTTGTAAGTGTTTTTGTAGTATTTGTAACAAATAGTTCAACAATTTGGTAATTTGGCTTTTTTCGCTTCCGGCAGACCGTTGGATGACATTGATGCCACTCTCATGTCTGTGCATAAGCTATGAAGCTTGAACCGCGAGTCGGTTAGCTTAGCTTAGCATAAATACTGGAACTGATTTAGCTTGGCTTTCTCCAAAGTAAAACAAATTCCCTCTAAAGCACACAAATGAACACATGTCTTGTTTAATCCCTTCACAAATACTAACTGTGGTTTTACAAGGAGTTGTGTGATGGAACTATATCTTGTGCATTTCTTTAAATGTTGAACTATTCTTTCCTGTCGTTCTATATTTGTATTAAATGTGTTCTTTCTGTAGATCTTTGGGAATTTTACCTACCATACCTCTACTCCTGTATATCTCTGATGGGAGGACTGCTTTTACTCAGTGAGCCGCTTCATTTCTTCTTATTCACACTGACAAAAAAAAATAATTTAATTGTTGATGTGATGTTGACCATTAATTCAATATTGCTTAATTTTTTCACCTTATTGTGGTTAAACAAGCACACTGTTTTCTGTCTCACTTGTAGTGTGCACTCCTGTGGGATTGTCCAGGATGTTCACCATCATGGGCCAGTTACTAGTGAAGCCAACGGTAAGGAATCATTATGTGGTTGTTCTGTAGGCTTGAAGCCACTGTCTGCTTCAGTCGACCATTTACATGCGCAGCAGAGGACTACAAATACATCACCAACTCATCCTCCCATCTGCCATCTCTCCGGTCCCACTTTGGGCCTAATTATAACCCATTTCATCTCTTCCTCCTCTGCTCCCTCCCTTCAGATCCTGGAGGACCTGGATGAGCAGATTTACTGCATCCATTTGCAGGAGGAAGCCCTTCAGAGGAGATTAAACGGTACGTCTGTGGGAGACGTGTTGGCACATTATAGGGGAGGGGAGAGGTCGACTGCCCTATTGGGTGTGATGGAGCGCGCCACACTGGAATCAATTAGCATTGAAAATTCAGCCACACACACACACACACACACACACACACACACACACACACACACACACACACACACACACACACACACACACACACACACACACACACACACACACACACACACACACAACAGCGGCCTTTCCCCACCGCTGTCTTACTCTCATAACTTTCTGCTAAAGGACAAAGCAGCTACATGGGAAGGACCATATTTTATGTTCAGGGAGTTTTTAAGGATCCATTTAAGACACTGGCGACATGATTGCCTCATTTAGGCGTAGAATGGTAACCTGGGTAATAGGATGGAAATTAAATCTTTTACAAGAACGTTTGGCCGGGTCCTGTGGACAATAAAGAGACTTTTCAGTGACTCCTGAAAGGAGACGAGGAGCCTTGTGCTGTTCTCGGTCACAAAAGGATAGTTTAAAGAGTTAAAGGATGGGGAAGATTATTATTTTATTTTTTTAGCCTGCATTTCCTTTTCATGTCTAACCCTCTGTGTTCCCAAATTCCTTGTTTGACGTTGAATAATCTCAAAAAGCAGGAAGTATTTGGGCCAAGTTCCAAAAACTACTTTAATATTAACTCAAGCATGCAACCAAGTGTACAGATGCGAGTAAATGAAGAGGATGAGCGTCCTTTGAAACCATGGAGGTAAGGGAGATCACTCCCTGATAACGCATGTTTTCGAATGCCACACCGGCCAACTCCATAGACTGCCACCAATGCGTATGGTTCCCCCAAGCTCATTCCACGCTGCACTGCTTTGAACTAACTGAATAATAATTGTAATCTGTTCCTTATCACCTCCAACACTGTTTGAACTTAACAAGTCTCTGTGGTCGACATCTTTTCTTGTGCACCGAGGCCGAGCTGCGATACACTTTTGCCGGTTTTAAAAAGGTGGGAATTAAGAGGCGAAGAAGAATGTTTTTAAGCCGTATGTAGATGCACATGCTCAGCGTTCATGCTCACACACGGGTGGAACTGAAGGCTGGGCCGGTGTCCCTTTGATCTGCTGAGAGCGACTACAGTTCAGGAACAGTTCACAGGACACACTCCAGAGGCGAGCGGTGTTGTCGTCTTGCTTCACCTGTGTCCAGGCTCTGCATCCAGCTCCTCCAACAGATCCTCTGACCCAGTTTGTGTTTGCAGATGCCACATCAGTCGATGCATCAGTGTTTATTTACAAGTCTGGGCCTTTGTTGTCCTCTCTCTGCATGTAATTGCCCATTTGGAATGACATTGTTGATACTGCAAGTCTTACACTTCAGAGGTTTTATGGCTTGAATTGGCTGATTGGACATGTGCATCTGTTTTTCTTGCCACGGGTATGATGAACCCAATATGCATAATGTTCAGAGGCATGCAGCTAGAACTATCAGAGAAGCTGTGAACGCTTTACTTGCGAGAAACCGGGTTTTACAATTTACTTGCACAATGTCGCAGCCTAATTTATTCAGGCTTACGTTTAAATATGTTCTAGATATCCCAGACAAAGTAATTCTGATTCCAATGGGTTATTCGCTTAGATATTGTCTCGTAACCAGAGTAGACAAATATACTGCAGTACAGCCACTGTGACATACACACTTGTCCGCGCTGGCCTCTGAAGACCCTGATCTGCTGATAGCAGACTAACGGTCCAGATGCTCTGCGGCACAATGACCTTGCCGGTGCCTCTGTTGTCTCAGCGTGGTGTTTAGCATATGTGTGGATGACGTAATTTTTTGACTGCGCTGAAGGTTGGAGAGGATACGTTGAATTACTCCGGGCCTTCCTGGCTGCCAGAAGCCTCAGTCAGCATCTCTGCCTCGCTGTAACTCAGTCTCTTGCTTGATGCTGCCAGCAGAAGGCGAAGGATATATTTAACTCCAGTTTAGAATGATGTCATTGAAGTTACCGCAGTTGAAAATTCAAGCGATGATATTGTTCTTTGTCTTCAGTTCGATCTGCCGTTTTTTTTTTCATAGCTATCAAGAACCTCCTGTTCATTTGATCAATGATTTATCCATCCTGGGTGACGGGTAAGGCCATGTTTGGATATGTTATGCACGAATGTGATAGATTAGTTCACTACCCCGAGGCAGAGCGTTCAATTCATCTCTGGAGGGAAAGGAAAAAAAAAAAAAAAGCTGTTGAACTGCCCGTGACATTTCCTGTTGTGTTGTGACTGCATTTGCTCGGAGGGTTCAAACTTTCCCCTGCTTAGATCCCGGGACAGGTATCTGCGAGGGCACAGACGACGGTTCAGTCTCTCTCCTCGTCTTCTGCCTACTTAGACCCGTCCAGACAGGGCGTGTCGTAATAACAGAGGGAAGAAAAGGGTTTGATCAAAGTGATTGGTCCTTCACTCTTGTAACAAAGATGAAAGATGGTATTTTTATTGCACGCTAGTAATGGTGTAACACTGAACTAATTGGTCTTGATCTGCCAATCACCTCGGGGGATGCAAATGGATACTCTTCCACTTTGGCTCCTAGGGGCCTCTACGCCAGTGCGCAGAAGTTGGAAGGAAAACAGAGTAAAATAGATAAATTAGCCTTAAATGAGCCGGCCTTGTGGTTTTCCTGGAGAATCCCTAGCTGTCTTCTCCAGCCCACTAAACCAGTTGTGGCATGTGCTAGACAGTTCCTGACACAAGAAATGATTATGACTTGTTTGAGATCACATTGTTGTGTTCGCGGCAGGATTACTTGTTTTGATGGGATTTCTTAATAAAATATAAGTCAAATACCATATGCTGCGGTAAGACAAAGACGTCGTGAAGTTACCATGATGTAATGTGATGTGTGAGAAATGCCTGAAAATACTGTTTCTCGAGTATTCTTTGTATCATTTTAAAGTGAATAACTGTTTTTGGACTGTTTGACAGACAAAACAAGATTCTCAGAACTTTGGGTTTTCTTCATAATTCTTTTACATTTTCTAAACTTAATGTTTAATCCATTCAGTGACTAAATTAGCTGAACAATAAAAATGATCGTGACGACATCTGATCATGAGACAAATGAAGTTCATTCCGATGGTTTGTGTTTCGCAGGATCGTCCTCACACACTTTCTCTCGAGGAAGCTCTACTCTGCAGCTCAACAAAGAACTGGACAATATTAGAAATCAGAGGAATAAATTGGGTAAGTATTTGTATTATGCAGGACTGATATATTTTCTCTGAAGACCTTGAATTGCCATGGAAATATATGCCAAGAAATAAGCTTTTTACATATTGCTGACAGGCAGCCGCTTTCTCCCCGTCTGCCTTAATTTCTTAATTTGGACATGGACCAGAACTGCTTGATAATTTTCCATCCATTTTAGGATATTATAAATGAGGCTCGAGTCTTTTGGGGAGCGGGGTGGGGGTGGGGGGGGAGAGCACAAAGGCACTTAGGATATTGGACAAGATGCAAACTTTATATTGTAGCAAGCCTTTTAGTGATGTCATTAATTTAGAAGGATGGTGCATATAAAGTGCACTTGGCAAACTTCTCGGGCAGGCAGGGTGGGTGCACTTTGAGAATAAGGAGGACTAACAATGTTGGAAATAGAGAAAGAAAGTCAATATGGCAAGGACTAGAGAGCAGTCAGATACACATTGTTGGGTACTGTGGATGTCCATAATAGAAGATATAGTGCACAGGGTCTACAAGCTGTCGGCAGTGTCTACAAACATGACTGACGAGCTGTTGAATGAAGAGGAAGATGGAAGATATAAACTTGAAATGTGTCATCTGGCTGAGAAGAATGAGGCATAGTAGTTGCCCACCGCGCGCACACACACACACACACACACACACACACACACACACACACAGACCAAAATATAAATCACAGAATTAATTTGGTTGCATTTCTTTTTATCCAGGATTTATGATTGTTTCCACTAATTAAGGCAATGATAAGTCTTAACTAATTAAAGAGGAAGAGCATCATTTTTTGATAAGGTTATGAAATGTATCTTACCTGGGGGGGATGGTTGCGATGAGAGGTGAGATTGTGTTTGCTACACACACTCACGATGTGTTTTACCAAACCGAGCTGTACAAACACTGTGAATAAAGCCAGAGGGCTCGAGGTTTCATTATTCCTCTTTGATGAACATATTAATTAACCAGCAGTGGAAAGTGGTTTGTATCTCTGAATCTTGCAATTAAAGAGTGGGTTATACACATATAGACTAATGACCTCACACTCTGGCTCTCATTTCCACTCAGAGAGAAGAAAGAAAGCATCGGGCTGGGAGAAGAACTTGTTGTATCCCATAGTGATGCTGATCCTGCTCGCAGGAACGGTGAGTGCTGTGACTGACCTATCATTAAGCCCAAACTGTTTACTCATGGCGTATACAGCCTGGCTGGTGGCCATTGGGACTAACACCCTGTACCTCAAATCCTATCCTCTTAACACTTCTGAGTCTGGGTGTGGAAACTACTTTTGTTTAATAGCTGTTTAAGACGACGCTGAATTGCCACCATTTTCCATAGATTATAGTGTGGGAGTACTTGTTATGCCTCCTTCATGGCCTCAAACATCCCCACATTGTTCAGGTTTTGAGCAGCTTAATGTTGGAGCATTATTATTATGCATTACCATACTTACGGATCAGCACACCACAATTCAATTATATCACGATGTCGGATACTCTGAGGTATTTGATCAATGTTTTTATAATTCTACCACATGTAAACAAATCTTTATCTTCCTCTCTGTCTGCAGACAATCTCAGTTCTTATGGTGGCATTTAATATCCTCTACCTTCTAGTGGATGAGACTGCCATGCCCAAGGGATCCACGGTAAGCCTACTGTAACCTAACCTAAGTGCGTTTCTACTCCACGCACACACACGCACACACGCCCAGAATGTAAACTGCAGAAGAGCTTGCCTATCAGACCTGCCATGCTCCCGGCGGGGACATAAATCAAATTCCGGATATGCTCAGATGCCTGTTGGAAGAAAAGGCCCGACCAGATGTTAATCAGGCTTGAACCTTGTGCCTCTTGTTTTGTTTTGGAAGCTCATTGAAAGTCATTTCACTGCAGCGTGCAGATTCAATGAGCCCGCTACGTGTCTCAAGTCCACAGTGGGTGAAAAGACAGGGCCAGGTGAAGGGCTCTTACTGTGAGGCAGCGTAGCCGAGTGTGGAATGGCTCTGAGAGATTTTCATCTCCGTCTAACATGCAATGTGTTTTAAGCTCCCCCTTATCTCGTCTCATCTGCAGCGACAGAGAGGCGTGCGTGCATGTGCTTGTATGTGTGTGCGTCTGTGGTTGCATTCTTGTCTGAGAGGGGGCAACATAATGTATCCTATTTCTCCCTCATTTAATTTTGCGTCTCGCGGGCAACTGACAGAGCTGCCCTCGACATTCCAATTATTTTATTGAACAGAGATGTTTTCTTTGGCATGACGCATCACAGAAAATCCCCCAAATTACACTTGTCATGCAGCTTGAAGCTGTCCTCCCTGACAGTGTGGCCCCACTAAATGGTTTATACGTTTGTTGAGCTGGATAGATGCCACACCTCTGATGATCTCACAGCACTACGAGGGGTGGGGGGGGGTGGGTGTCTCGTCCTCCAGAACAATCGATACTGATATGATATCCATCTATCCACCCCGTTAACCCTGCCCTCCAGCTGTCGAACTCTCTGCCTCGTAGTTACCCGCACACTGTCTCGAAGGAGATAAGGACAGAGGAGAGAAAGCGACATAAAGAGGTAGAGAGAGCGGCTGGTTTGAGGTCGGAAGGAGGAACTGTCAGAGTAAAGAGACTGTGGGAAAGTCAAATGAGGCCCCCGATGCGCTGATTGTTTTGGGGGGAGAGCACAATGGAAGTGCCCTGTCAATGTTTGTCTTCCCTTCCTACTAAGCATCCCGCCATAGTCCTCGGCATACTGAGCAGTGCCCCAATTGGCTTTACGGAGCAGAGGATGGAGGTGGAGAAGGATGATGAGGAGCTAGGAAAAGAGAACGAGCAGGGAGGAGAAACAGGTGGCTGGAGATGAGAAGCAGAGATGCTGTAGAAACAACACGGGGGAGGAGAGGAACTGGAACCGGCTCCGTCAAAGGACGGTGTGTTTTACAGCGTGATGAACAAGCACTAAGAGGGACCAATAAAATAGTTATTGCGGGCCCTCCTCTTTGGTAGCCACAACACTTGACACTATATTTTGAAAAATTGACTTATCTGGAACTGGACTCCATCTTTCACCTCACTAAAGTTGCACTTCTGTGAACACACACAAACGTGCATAATTAAACTTCCTGTGACAAGCTCACCTTAGCTATGGCCTTTCAACTTTTGTGAATGAAAGTGAAAGGGCTTGAAAGCAACTTTTGTAGTCAGGTCACCAACAAACAGACCATCATTTCCACTCAAACACAGACCCACACAATGCTGTACGAGAACCAAAGACAGTGTCGACATGCCAAAGAGGTAGGCAGATGTGTTGCTACCATGCAGCATCTAGGCCTGTGAACGCACCCCCCTAATTTGAACCATGTCATCCCTGGTGTCTATTTAGCAGGTTATCCTCTCAACAGACTGTAGGTGCAAATACTCACAAGTGGTGGGGTCAAATAATGGCAGTCTCTTGGTCAAAGCCGTAGCCTCCAACTGAAAAAAAACAAACAGAAGTAAGAGTTAAAGGTGTCGATCGCATGGAGAGCTCAGTTTAGAACACATGCATTTGCTGTAGCGTGGTTCAGACTTACATGTCCGAACCATTTCAGAACTCTGTACCTGAAGTAAACGGCAGCTCTATGTATTATATTTACTTTTTATGTCTACTTCTTTCCCCTTACTCGTTAGATGATAGCCGGGGGGATTATCTGGTGTGCAAGAGGATTGACAGAAGTGAGAACTTATGACTATGTGAAAGGCAGTGAACTAAAATAAATACAATTTTAGAAAAATGCTGCCATTACTGCAGGGACCCACCTGAGGTCAAATGGTCAGGACGTGAGGCATGTGTTAAAACACACACACACACACACACAGACGACCTCGCCATTGCCTCGTATTGCGAGGTGTTAATCTTACTAGCTACAAATGCAATGTGTCAGCTGAAAGAGTCGTGGCAGGCTGCACGGACGAATCTACCAGACCCCCCCCCCCCCCCAGCCTTCCCTCTCTGTGACACACACACACACACACACACACACACACACACACACACACACACACACACACACACAATCACCCTTTCTGCTACTGGAATGAAAAGAAGAGTTGAAAGGAGGCGTACTGTGAAAGCTAGCTGTCCTAAGCGCGGGCATACACGCATATTGCGAGTGCACACACAATCTTAATGCATGCCCACCCTCCCTCCATTAATAAATTACATCAGATGCTGTCTGCTAATTCCCAGAGAGAGAGAGAGAGAGAGAGAGAGAGAGAGAGAGAGAGAGAGAGAGAGAGAGAGAGAGAGAGAGAGAGAGAGAGAGAGAGAGAGAGAGAGAGAGAGAGAGAGAGAGAGAGAGAACTGCACCATGGCTCTGCAGTAAGCTACAGGATGACAGTTGCATAAAAAGGCATGAAACAACCTGCCAGGCTTTCCTTTTTTCTTCAGGCTCTTTTACAAAACAAATCAAGATAAGGACAATCAAGGAGGGTTAGAACAGAAATGAAATACAACAAAAACATAACTAATAAACTAAAAACTCAATCTAGAACCATACTCTGAACATCTACTATGCAACTGTAATATGATTTGGTATTGCAAGAATAGTAAATAATGTATATAAGCACATTGATGTCGTGCATTAGTATGGCAAGGTGCTGTATTTGAATTGCATTGCTATACAAATAAACTGCATATGGAATACATCCAGCTATGTACACATGACACAGAGACAGGATAGAGGAGAGCATAGCAGCATTTTAGACTATTAAGCATTCGGGAATATGCTGCACAGTTGTAATCATACATACTTCATATCCATATGATTATCTACAAGATCTAAAAATGCAGCATACAGTTTTAGGAACTTTTTTTTTTTAACTTAGATCCGGGTTGTTGTTGTTTTTTTTTGCATGAAAGTGAGCAGGCTATGGTCAATTCTTGCTGGTTGACATGATGCACAGTACTGTAGGTGCCCCACACAACACACTGATCCCCTGGAGGATTAACCCCGGTGCCAAGTTCAACAAAAGCAAATATTTATCATTTCACTACACAGATGCTTGGTATGTGCAGCATATGTAGATGTGCATTTTTCCTGCTCCAGTTTCAAAAGGCCTTTAGGTGTTGGGGGGGGGGGGGGGGGGGTACGCCTAGTGTTTGCCAAAGTATTTGTTTTGTTGTTTTTATGTTTTTGGCTTGCTTTCAGCCTGTACACTCTTCTTACCGTAAGCAATGTGCCGTTTTTGTTTGAACACCTGTTCACATATTGTATGATCGACAGTGATTTGAAAAGAGCCTCTTTCATCTTGTTCCATTCATTACTTAGCCAATTTGATTCTGTCCTTCTCAAGTGGGGAAATTCTTCATGCACCGCATACTTACTTTGCAGGATTTCTGTAATTGCGCGTGTGTGTGTGTGTGTGTGTGTGTGTGTGTGTGTGTGTGTGTGTACGCACACAACTGCCTGCAGGGCCGTCGTTTCCCATTTTCGGTTTTTATTTGTGATGTGTTTATTTGAATAACCCCATCTTCTGTCCGTGTCTTCATCTTCCAGGACCGAGGCATTGGGAACACCTCTCTGTCCACGTTTGGCTTGGCTCAGGCGGTGCTGGAGATCATCCTCATGTTGTATCCTTTAAGTGACCCCCCATTGTTTGTGGCCAAAGTAGCATGCTCCATGGCCAAGAGCAACATTGTCAAGCCAGCTTTGTTTACCCAGGACATAGTTCAGCCGGACACCTTCCGGAAGACGCGTTGTGCTGTTTCGTCACCTTTTATCGTAGCTGAAAAGGTGCAGATTAGGAATACTTAAACAGGGCGACTCAATGAAGCGGCTTTGCTACCAGCGGAGAAGTGTTTTTGGTCCTTGATTGATTTGCTCAACAGCTACTTGATGGTGTCCTCTGTCGTTGGCTTCTACAGCCTGCGAGTCTTTGAGGGACTCACTCCCAGGAACGATGACACAACCATGACAACGGTAAAGATGGGACGGGAGGTCGGGGGTGTGGGGTGAAGTGGGGGCAAGGGTGCCGAGATCGCTCCTACGGTGCTGATGTGTTTGGGACCCCCCCCCCCCCCCGTGTTTCATCCATTTCCCTTCTCTCTCACTCTGAACTCCTCCTGCTCACTAACGTTTTCCTCAGGGCCCCCTCAATGGCTTTAGTTGATCTGTCCAATGTTTGTTTGTGGGTTGCGCAAACACTGGCAAAGTGCAAGCCCCTTTCTTGTACATCACAGGGAGAGCTGGGGTTTTTTTTTTGGGGGGGGGGGGGGGGGGGCATGCTCTGTTTGGCACCTATTCACTTGGTAATGAGTTTGGGAGTGGTGAGGCTTGTTAACTAGCCATGACGCTCCAGTGAAAGGGCTTGAAAGGACAACGGAGAAAACCTGGTAATGAGCAACTTCAGAGGTTCTAATTGTACAATATGTGGAACCAATTTAACACCAAGCGATGTGTGCATATGTGTGGCCACGTCATAGCTGGAACCGTCTATGCGACGGCCACTTTCTCCTCACACGTCTCATAACTGTACGTTACATGCTGGAGCGATCTTAATTTTGATTATGTGTCGATCGTGTAGATCATTGGTTGCTGCGTCTCCATTTTGGTCCTGAGTTCAGCCCTGCCAGTGATGTCCAGAACTCTCGGTAAGTACCTCTGTTTCAAGTCTTTATGTTAAGCTAAGCTAACCAGCTGCTGGCTGTATTCATACTCAGTGGAAAGACTGAAGAGTGAAATCGATCTTCTCATCTAATTCTTCTAATTCTGCTATTTCCCAAAATATCAAACCTAAAATGTAGGTTGAACTGAATTGGAGACGTCATAACAACCTCGCTACTAACAACCACAACGAGTAAATGCCCCTCCCCCCCTCCACTGTTTTCAGATAGTGCCACAAACAGCAGACCATTAAGGTTAGCAAGTTGAATTCTCCTATAGTTTCCCATAGTGACATTAGAAAAGAGTGCAGGGTGAAAGGGTAAAAATGACAGGGTTAGCACCGTCACAATGGCACTAATAAACATGCAGAGTGCAGAGCACAGCTGTTCAAATAGCACTACTGTGTGTGTGTGTGTGTGTGTGTGTGTGTGTGTGTGTGTGTGTGTGTGTGTGTGTGTGTGTGTGTGTGTGTGTGTGTGTGTGTGTGTGTCCAACAGAGTGGGAAACCGGGACGGGGCAAGCATACAGTGACTCATTGGGAGCTTTACAAAATATCAACAGGTTCTGCTTTGTGACGCTGAATAGATTAAAAGGAATAAATGCATGAGACAGAGTTGAAGAGAAAAGGCCTCCCAGCTTAAGGGGGGAAAAAAAAAGACTTGGAGAGTTTGATGAAGTGAAATGTTAAGAGACAAAAAAAAAAAAGGTTTTGTGCAGGTCAGTGTGGGAAATATGCACTGTATAAGAGACCGGGGAACTGTACCACAACACAAAACGTGTGCCATTGTTGTAATAGACTGCTGCCATAAATTATCATCGTACGGGTTCCCCCGACAAAACGGCAAAGGGATTTTCTCACTGGATTTTGGATTATTGCAGAAAAAGAAAAAGCATTGCGACTATAAATAACGAGGCTGTAAAGGCAGCGTGATGACGTGTTGTCGTCTCATTTAGCCACTGGTGGGGTGTTTACTGATGTAGAACAAAACTTTAAATCTCTTAAACTTGTGTTAACCACAGACCTGATTTCATATCTGACCAAAAACCCGTTCAAAGAAACAATCGACTTTGAGACGAGGGCCCACAACTTCACAGTTTCAGTTCACTCTCACCGCTCTCATAGTATCGCTTTAGCGAAAAAGCACACTACCTGTGCAGTAAAACAAAAAAGAACCAGCAGGCCAAGTGTCAGTATTTTAATAATCCTCTAATAATAATATAATAATAATGTGTATTGATGGTCACCTCAGAATCAAGTAGAAAAATGTGCCGGTAGCATCACATATTAAGTGTTGCTCACACACACAATGAAAGCAGTCTCACAATCCTGATGAGTCTCTCACATGCTTCCTGGATGCATGACTAGCTGCATGCTAATGTCTCCAGCTACGCTACTGTACCCGACATTTCAAATGCCAGGCATCTTTTTAACCCCAATTAAATGTTCTCAAATTACCAAACCAAGATCAAAACCTTTTGGCATTAGAACGGGACGTGTAGCCAGACCACAGCGGCAAGCTGCATCGACTGGGGTCTCCATCGTCTCTCTCCTCGTCTCTTCACAGGCAATTTTGTTAAAGGTCCTTGATGCTTGCAAACTGCTTACTGCGGCTGTAAATACATCTCTCTAAACACTGAATCGATTGCCCGATCTAATTGACGACAGAGGCTGTGAAGATGTTACAGGAGAAGTAGAATGTATAAAGACTCCTGTCTCTCCAGTGGGCTACATCTGAATCTAATTTCTGCATACTGAAATAGGTTGTGGTGCATGGATTTAACATGTATGTACACAGGCTATTGGAAGCTTAATTATGTGCACTACTTTATTATTGGATGGCACAGCTGGCCTCGCCTTGTGGATTGGCAGGCCAAAATGGATAAGCAGGAAAACAATCGGGTGTTGATGGCTCTCCATGCGGCATGCCATCAGCTGTGACAGATGGTTTGAAATCGGTGTAGTAGTGTGGAGCTACAGTGAGACGAGTCTGCAGGAGAAACGCTCCTTTATCTCCGTCTGAAGGTCCCGGGAGAGAGACGTGTACCTGCGTAGCACCGCTGCTGCCGTACTTAGTCACCCATCCTTTCATAGTCCACAGGGAACAGTCCTTACAGTACTGTTAACCACAGTCAAGTGATGTCAATAAGCATAATAGGGCAGTGGATCAGTGGCTGTTTGTGTAAGCCAGAGTGGATTTGTTTCCGTCTCTTCAATAAGATATGCTTGTTGGTCATGGCTGTTTGTGTAAGCCAGAGTGGATTTGTTTCCGTCTCTTCAATAAGATATGCTTGTTGGTCATCACACCTCTATATTAAAACTCAACATAGTAATTCAAAATAGTAATTGGGGTGAAATGTAAGGTCTTGGCTGGGGCTATCACAGAAAACCAAATGAATGTCGACGTGCTCCTTTGACTTGTTCCTCTGTCCTACACAGGCATCACCAGGTTTGATCTCCTGGGAGACTTCGGGAGATTTAATTGGCTGGGAAACTTCTACATTGTTCTTTCGTACAACCTGCTGTTTGCGGTCGTGACAACACTCTGTCTTGTGAGAAAATTCACCTCAGCAGTACGGGAAGAGCTTCTAAAGGCTTTGGGTAAATTCATCTATTTACTTTGCATTTGTCCTGAGGGTTTCTAACCAGCACCTTTTTAATAAACTATGACAAATATAAAGCCGGACAGTAAAGCCACCACATAATCTTTCATTGTCCTTCAATGTCTGACAAACAATCCTGCCTTTGATATGCTGGATGTTCTGTAGAATATAAAGCAATCTATTTCGTCACTTTGACTGCTCTATTTCATCCCAGTTTGGTACCAATGAAGGTTACGTCTTCTCTGCGGCTTTAGAGGGAGAAAGTGTTTCTGTCTTCTTCTTTTTTTCTTCTTCAAGACAGCACAACCTTGAGTGTCAAAATGGAGGAAATTGCAGCTAGATCCAATGTGCTGCAGGACTGACATATGACAGAGGATGGGGCTAGTCTCAAAGGCTTGTGGTGACAGGCCCTGGATGTTTGATACACGGGGTGGGATAGGGTTAGAAAATGTCAGACAGAGGCACCGAGGGGAGAAAAAAAGCACATCAATACCTCTGTCTAAGTGAAAGTCTGAGGCTTTTTAATGAGATTTCTCTCCCTTATCTCCCCCTGCCCAGGTCTGGATAAATTGCAACTGTCAAACAGCCCCACGGACCCTGAATCTGGAAAGCTCTCGGCCAACGGGCATCAGAAAACTCTGTGAAAGGGACGATAGATCAACACACACACACACACACACACACACACACACACACACACACACACACACACACACACACACACACACACACACACCTTAGCACAGCCAAAGGAAGATTTCGACAGTACTGCCTGACTACTGAAAGGTAAAAGGGATTGGAAGGAACTTAATAAACCCAGGCAGTGTCTGACGGATGCTGCAAATGGAGGCTGAGAGCAATTTAGCTTTGTGACATTCCATCCTCTGCGTCTCGGATGGAAGCTGGGACAGAGCCAGGGATGAGACTGAGGAGTGAAATAGACTGGCATCACTGCAGTGACCTCAACAGCGACTGTGACTTTAAACTACTCATCTATTGCTTCAGGGCGTTCCACCTCCCCAGCACTGCTCCCTGTTTTCCTTGTACGACCTCCTCGCCACTGCACTAGACAAAAGCAAGACGGTGAAGCAGGTCAAACAACGTCTTTTTTTCTAAGTCTTACGTCTAACTAAAGGGCAAAGGGTTCCTCCTCTGAACTCAGTTTAGGAAATAGACCCCCGCAATCCAATTAGTCATTATGTACATGGTAATTGCTGTCTGTGATACATGGAGCATTTGCAGTTGATGGTCTGTAATCATTGGTCTGATGTGAACTGATGCAGGCATGATAAGGTGTCGATTTGTCTTTTTTTTTTTTTTTTTGTTTAAGCTCAAAATGTGAAAATAAGAAAATGCTTTGTGAAGCATGAAAGAAATCACTTATTCACTCATCACATCCAATACATTAAAGCTGCACGGCATCAATAGGACTCACATTATATGCATCGGCACCGTCGTTACTGATGGGCCCCATTCGTCTCTTTATTTGGCTTTACTGAAGCTGCGCTTTAACTTTATTGATGACATCATTAGTTTGTATGAAGTAGGGTAAGAACTTTTTTTAGGTGCTCTAGATTAGACTTGAGCTACTCTACAAAATGGGAAACTATATGGGAGTTTGCATCCACTTCAGTTCCAAAGAGCAGAATGCTTTAGTGCAGCTGAGCCTGTGGTTGTATTTCCTAGAATTTTATTATGCACATGACAAAATAAACATTTTGTCACCCCCCCCCCCCTCCCCCCGAAAAAAAATAATTAATTCACAGAGCACAGAAAAATGTGTCAAATAGTTTGTCTTTTTGTAAATGTTGTATTTACATGTACATATTATATTGCGTTTCATACCTCTTTTGCATTATTTGGATGTAAATATTAGGCTCCTGACTCACTAAGCAATCTTTTTTTTTTGTACATATTTTTTTTTTTTTTTTTTTATAAACACCTAAATCTAATGCAAACCTGTAACGGTCTTCACATACAGAATGCATGAGTGAAAATGAGTGTGCAACTTTGCAGCTGGTAGAAAGACTTGGTGACTCAGGCCCAATTTACATGTAGTTGTATTGCTGCATAATGTTCTGAACTTGTGACGTTCTTTGTCTCCAGAACCACCTTAAATGCCTTATACGACAAGCATCTCGCAGGCTTAATGTTAAGGTTGTTTCTTGTTCCGTGTCGTTTGTTAATGTACACGTACGTATGTGTACAAGTACATCGTTTGTCTCTAGACGGTTCCACTGTGAGCCCCCGTCTGCATCGAGTTCGTAGTCTCAAGCCAGCTAGATGTAACGTACACATTGCTTTTGGCCATGAATGTTTTCACAGTAGCTCTTATCTAGTGAGAAGCTTCATCTTGAGACTCATTCATCGCCCGTAAAAGTTAAGCAGTTGCTAGAATAGGGTCGAGTGATCCGACGATGTTATCTCTACGGCGTTATAGATGTCATGTGCTTTCATGGTGACTAAAGTGACACGATGACAAAAGAAAAGGAATTAAAGAAATTTAAATTGATATATGCATTTGAAACTGTTGTTTCGTAGGACAGGGAATGTGTTACATCAAAGCTGTCTACCATTGGTTGTTGCTGTATTACAAAGACTGGATTTAAAGAAAAATGTCGCAACTCTCAATTATGAAACTCAAGGTGAGGCGAGAATGTTTTGTAAAGGGTGACCTCTACAGCTCTTACCATCCCAAACCCAAAGCAAGACTGTGTTTCTGATTTACAAAATCTATCATTTCAAGAGCAGTTTTACCAAAATTCTTAACTGGCAAAAACATTCGGTAGATTTTCTAGTATGTCGTGTGCCCTTTCATTGGATACTGTGAATAATCCACATGGACCAAAGGGATTTGGCTAAGCATAAAGGATGATACTATAAACTAGCCAAATGTCACTTTAAATGTTGGATGAAGTAGTGAAAGTAAAAAGTAGCTGTATGACTTGATCTGGATGAACTGCATTAACTACATGGCTTGAGTTGGAGTTTTCCCAGTTCCATGATGGCTGTGCATACGTCCACTCAGCTGCAGACTTTGGTAACACTTGGCTCTGCGGGACTTCGCAGTGAAGCGTCACTCCCCTAATAAAAAACGTTGCAGAAAGAACAGAGACATTTTCTACTCAATCAAGCGTCTTTGGTTGCCTTTACAGTACGTCTCTGTTGTGTGTGGGGCTTCAAAAGTTGAGAGTTGGCCTGTAAGTGAAGCAGTTTTTTTTTTTTTCCTGTGCTGTCTGTATGTCAGTTGGTCGCTGCATGTCATTTTTGGTACACGTTTTGTGAATGTATTTTTTTACGATTTCTCAGTTTGCTAAATGTATGTTTAGTTATTTTTGATGTTTGTGTGTTTGCAAATAAACGTAGAAAAATGCTTTGTGAACATCTTTTCATTCGTCATTGTGACACCGTGGACAGAAATACTGGCAGACGAGAGTACGGAGTAGTTTGGCATTTTGGGAAATACATTTATTCAGTTTGAGTGGATTGATACCACGCTCATGTCCGTGCAGTAAGTGTGGAGCTAGAGCCAGTAAACAAATTAAACACAAAGTGTTGTGCAACCAGTGAGCTTCAAGGGTTCTGTTGCTGAATCTTTATGCTAAACTAAGGCAATTCAATTTGTACCTGGTTAGATGAGTTTTTTGTGGTAGACAGATCTGCACAGGGGACAGGAAGGTCTGCTCTCAGTAGAAAAGGCCTCAAAGGCCTCTAGACAGAGCTGATGGAAGAGGTGGGAACAGGACAGCAGCACGGTGCGTCTGCCTTGTTCATGGCTGGAGGTACCGGCTTCTGTTGGGAGGCTTAGGCTACACAATGCAGTCAGGCAGATGGCGCAGTCCCAGACACCTCTCTGGACAACCTGTTGGTGTTGGAAACACAATATAAGTTAGCCTTCCTTAAGGCATGCAGAAATAACAGACTTTATCCTTGCCGCTGCCATGTCATTATAAAGAACTCTAAACCAAATCTGTAAGCAACTACCTGACGGGTTTGATCATACGAGGTGATAACGTGTTTATCAGTGATCCTTATGAAAACAAAGAAACACACGCACAGCTCCGCCAATGATTAACCAGAGACAGCTTCCTGTTTTTAGGGGCCAACATGCTCGGCCGTTAAATGTTTCATAATGAGCCGCACTCCACTTTATAGAGTTTGCACCCGTGAAAAAGGTGCACGGTATGTGTTGAAAGCACATTCACTGTTTGATACTCCATGTCAAGGCTGAGCCACTCCTGCCTTGTGCTTCAACCCTTTTCACACCAGATAAAGAAGAAAAAAAAAGAAAAAGAAAAAGACATCTTCTTTGCACACACCCCGCTCCCTCTATGGAAAATGGTCCTGGCTGCAACGAAAGCCAACAATGGAGCCTTATGGAACAGCAAATCTTAATGTCTTTTCAACCCCTCCACGGCAGTCGAGGCGATGAAAAGCCTGCCGTGCATTATCAGACTGGGTCGTGTTTTTTGTAAACACAGAGGATTATTAGCCTTCCCACTGCCATTCATTTGATAAAGTCAATGATCACCACTGGAGTGGTGTACTTTCTATACAGCAGCTGGGATGCTGTTGTCCCCATGCAAGCGTTAACATGTCAAGGGAAAGGCACGGCTGGGAGAAGGAAGAGATGTTTACGGCGGCCGTGTTTAATGATAGAAGTGGCTTCTGGTTCAGTGTGACTTGTTCCTGACCTGGCTTTGTACTCGCTCCCAGTCGCTCTCCTGAGATTCAGAGACGCGCTTTCTCTCCAGCTGCTGGAACACTCGTCTGCTTGATGACAGCGAGCGGTTGATATCACTCAGAAAAGCCTCCGTGTCGGTGTGACAGTATTGGACAAAGCTGTCATTCAACTCCTGCAACTTATTAGAAGAAAAAAAAAAAAGCATTTTAGTGGCACAAAGGAGGCATGTTTCATTCAGATACACAATAGAGTCGTGTTTTCAGCGAAGGCTAATTGTTTGTGTGTATTGTAACGGCTGAGGCATGCTGACAGGGTGCAGTTGTTGAACAGCCAGATCAATACAGTCACATCTCCCACTAACACGGAGAATTAATGGAAACCAGGAAAAAAAAAAAAAAGGAAAAAAAAGTGCTGGAACACACGTTGAAATAATAAATTAGACATTCAGGTTGGGGAAAAAAAAATGTAAAATATAATTAAACTGAAGCGCCCGGTCTCCTCTAACATTCTCAAACTGACTGACTTTAAAGACTTCTTTCCATCGTCTGTCCTCCCAGAACTCATCTGGCTTCTCCCATTTACAGCAGCTGTTGCTAGGCAACAATTAATGACGGCATAGGCATGTTTAGATCCAAAACATATTCAATAGTCGATGAACAGGCTATTTATATACAGTATGCGTTCCAACAGCACTATGCAATTGATCAATTAACGTAAATGTCTACATGAGTAACGACATCTTCAATTAAACGACAACACTTATGGAAGATCATGAGATGTGGGTGAAAGCTCTGGAAAAAACAATTTGTTCAACATATTCTAGTAAAATTATATATATATATATATATATATATATATATATATATATATATATATATATGGCTGCAACTGATGGATTAATGTGCTGATTTTCAATTAATCACAAGCTTGTTGTTAAAATGTCATAAAATGGTGACACACACCCATCACAATAAGCCCAAGGTGACGTCTTTGAATTGTTTTTAAAGACGTCACCGACAGACTAAACCGGTATTCAGTCACCTATCACAGGAGACAAAGAAAAGCAACTAAATAAAAGCTGAAACTAGACAATATTTGGCATTTTTGCTGGAAAAATTACTCAAATTAATTGATTACCAGAGTTGCTGCTGATCATTTTCTGTCAATCAACTAATAGGTGCAGCTCTACATTAATGTGTTGCACTACATCTGGGAAATGCAACGTCATTACTGCTCAATGTTACTCAGAGTGGCATTAGCCTCAGCACCTGCTGCCACACATGCATTTGTTTTCTGTCCGTGACACACCTACACACACATAAACACACATACAAATACAAGCCCCATCCCATAGCCTATCATAGTGACATCAGAATTGCTTTACAGCTAGGTTTTTTTATCACTAATTAAACCAAAGTTGACCATTTGGATGGAGGGTTTTATGAGCCTGGCTGAAGGCAAACAGTACAGCTCTGGTGAACTTTGCCTCGCTCTGCAGGAGATGTGGACGGGAGAGCAGCGAGAGAAGGGAGAGGAGGTGGAGCACAGAGGCGTTATCTCACGGCAATCCATCTAGATGTCGGTAGTGTCCCCCTTAATGTGTTGACTTAGGGTCGGACCTCCGAAGTGAGTAAAAATTGAAAGCTGGGCATCAGGATCAGCCGATAAGATTTCTGAAACTGGGCCGATAAGTGGGAGTTGTTTTTTTCCCCCCAGGAACACCTGTGGCTTCGTCGTACAAAGATGCTTTATGGCCTCCTGCTATCACAAGGAATACTGAAAGAATAGGTTTCTCCGTCTCGCACAGGTTCCAGCCCAGCACCAACACGTCTGTTTGCATTACAGTCAGCTAAGCAAATAAGTCTTCCCGCTGAAAATCAAGTCAATCAGACCTGTCAGCGCCGCGCTGCGCAGCTCACAGCTCTTGAAGATCATCCTCAGTGTGACAAAAGATATGAGCCAATCTCATGACCACCCACAACCACTGAATCACACAACGTGAATGTAAAGTGGCTGACAGCGTCTATGACTCCATCCGAAGCATGTGGACCAGGACATGGACATAATGTGTTAGAACACAGTTAATTGGTTACGTGACACGCTAAGGCATGCTTTATAGGCGGGATGATAGAGACTGACAGGGGGATGGGTAGGACACTCCGACCCTTGGAACACATTATGAGCGCGGCACTCACACATTTGTCACTGATGCTTAATCAGCTCGTTTGAAGTGCAGTGCACTCTGCATGATTACAACTCAACGTAGAAATAAATAGGGCCTTTAAGACATTGGACATAGATTGCATGTGTTGGAGCGGACCATGTTAAAGCAGGGTTATTAGATGAATTTGATTGAGGAAATGACTCTGCACCCCCGAGGATCTGGTTTGGTTAAAAGATAAGGTGACCAGACTCCTCTCTGGTCATCCAAGGCCTCAAATGGGGGAGGTTCACTAGGTGGCAATGTTCCCTTTTCCTGAGAGCCACCCTGAAGGCAACACAGCCTCAGAGTCAAAGGACCCCATCCACTGGTTGCTCTTCAGGCCAATTTTCTAAAATAATCCCTTCATCAAGAACCAATCGTTGCATGATTTATAGCTTTGAAATTGGACTAGACAACAAAGCCTGAAATGACAACCTGCGTCAGGTATCCAAACATCCTGGTCAACCTCACCTCTTCACCCTTTCCCATCCAACACAGGAACAAAGCTACTCTCTCTCTCTCTCTCTCTCACACACACACACACACACACACACACACACACACACACACACACACACACACACACACACACACACACCAAGCTTTTGTGTTGACCCTGGAATGTCCAGACTGTTTGACTAAAACACAACACTCTCTCCTCATTAGTGGACAATCAGTGTATGATTCACAAAGCATCAAAGAGGCTTGAGAGGGTGAGAGCAGGTGAAGGTGCGTCTGTAGGTTAGCGGTGGGGTCAGCGAGTCCCTGAAACCCTCAAGACTTGACGTCCGTCGCAAGCTTTGTTTGACTAACCAAACAGTCAGAGTGACATGTAGGAAAAAAAAATGTCAGGAGACAGATGCTAGTCAATGTGACCTTATGTATGTTCAGTGTGATCCGAAGAAGCATGATTGATCTATGAGACCCTGTTGTGATCGCTGCAGATCTGAAGTCGAAACTCACCTTTGCCTCGAAGAATTTCCGTCGCAGCTCTTTGTCTTTTGGCCAGATGGATTTTCTTCGTTTTCGGTAACTTTTTCGAGCAAGGTAGCCTCGCCAGCACGCTTGAATTCTGAACACGCATATAACCACAAAATACATTCAAAAAGTCACTGTCAAAACACTTTGAAAAACAAAAAGTCAAATGTTAGAAAAATGTGGTAAAAGTCAAAGCTTTGCAGAACACCTTATTTATGGATTGCTATGATTATGTGCATCTATTAACTTGAAAATGATAACATAACATTTTTATATCTAAAACCTCAACCAAGCTAATAGCAAGGGTGCTATTATTACTATTACTATTGATTATTTCATGTATAAAGCATATTTTAGTATTAGAGGATTTTTTTTCCTTCAGCACTAGATTAAAGATGTTTCGTTACTTGGTGAGATTGTGCGATGAATTGCTATTGTGCATTATTGTGAATCTGTCTGTCCCATACAATTATGGAAACAGAAAGTATTTTATGCATTTTTTTTATTTAGTGCATGCACCTGGTGGCACATTGGTGTCTGAAGAGGCGAGCTGCATCGTGGATCACCCGTGTCTCGTACTGCTCCTTTCTGCACATTGGGCAGCACCTCCTCCCAGAAAACCTCTCAAAGGCCCGCAAACACGCTCTATGGAAAACATGAGAACATGACAGCAACACCTAAAACGAAACAGTGACATGAGTTATTTAGTGCATCTGAAATGGAAATTGTATCATGCATGCAATTTCATAGGTTGACCGACTATATGGTTTGAAATGTCTCTGGGGGATGCTGCTGAACGTGTAGTGGTTTTCAGGTTTTCAAGTGCTTACAAAAAAACCCTCTCATACAGTATACAGTCTGTGCACATGCTGTGTGTGTGTGTATTTGAGCCTTAAGCCATGCTAAATGTGTGTATTCATGCACGTATGAGAATGTGTGTATTCATGCACGTATGAGAATGTGTGTATCTGCCTTTAAGTGTTATTTGCTGAGAGGATAGAGGGAGTCAGCAGGACCCCCGGTGGGCCGGCTGGGACCTGGACTATAGTCTCTTCTACCTGTGAGTGGGATTCTT
Source organism: Cebidichthys violaceus (assembly GCF_023349555.1). Lineage (NCBI taxonomy): Eukaryota > Metazoa > Chordata > Actinopteri > Perciformes > Stichaeidae > Cebidichthys > Cebidichthys violaceus. The sequence goes on along the minus strand of NW_027176318.1, from coordinate 10,121,551 downwards.
TTATGGTCTGAAAGGAGACAGCCACAGCTATTGGGCTTGGTACACAAACCAGTTTACTCAGATCTCTGGAGGGCAGGGGGGAGGCATATTGATTTCCCATTGTTTTGGCCTGACCAACACACTCCATCACCAGTGAAAGGGCCCCCTGCAGTGTACAATTTCCAGGAGCTCGACAAGAGCTATCAGACCACAGAGAGAGATTTCACTTCGCACAATGCTCTAAGGCTGCAAGCTACAGTTTATGGACACAATATAGAAAGGGAATACAAATGTAATAGAAAGCAGGGTACCGTTTTCATTTTAAATCCATTCCTATTACAGAAAAAAAGTCCAACTTGTATTCAAATAATTTACGTCAACACAGCTGACTCAACAACTGCTGCTGTCAGCATTTCTAATTGTCATATTAATGCTCGATTGCAAGACTGTGGCACAAAAAAAAACGCATCGTTACAATATGGTTTGCAGAAAAATGCCAAATCAACAAAGATTCCCTCCTGTCACTTTCCCTTGTTAGCAGGCTCTAATTAACTCCCCCCCCCCTGAGTCAAACTAATATTTACATGCGCATCTATGGCAACTGTGCTTTGTGAGGCCACCTATTCTAGTCCCACATTCTTGAGGAGATTGGCATCTTAAAAGGGGATCGGAAAGGTGTAAAAGGACTGAATGACCCCTCACAGTAACACACTGATTGCTACATCATCACGTCACAGTTGAGTTCCAAGGCAGTATGGGTAAATTTGTACAGTTGTCTACACAGATTAGGACATACAGGAACTGCAGGGGGGTGGAGGCTTTGTGTATGTGCTCATGTGTGCATACGGAAACACAGGTTTCCCCGAGGACAGACAGAACAGAACATTGGAAACATGCAACAAAAAAAAGAAGACAGAAAGAAAGAGCTCTCTCACAGAGTATTAACAGTAGCTGCTGTGTTGGGGGAATACCTGAGGCTGAAGGCAGAACTCCTCCCTGCATATTGCACAGGGCTGTGCCGAGTTCCCCTGCTGAACAGACCTCGCCTTGACCCGAGTCCATTCGTCCTCCGCTATTCTCTCTGCAGGGGAGGCCACCAAACCCCACTTCTGAGCTAGAATACATAAGAAAAAAATGACTGGTTATGTATTCACAAGAAATAGTCTTTCTAAATTTCCCAGAGTGTTTTATTTGTACCTAATGTTAAAGGGGGTGGAGCAGAATCAAGCACATATTCTCTCTCTTCTTGGTGGTCTTGTGTCTGCAGACGCCTCTCCTCCGCTCTTCTTCTGGGTGCTTTTCTTCTGCCTCTCAGAAAAGGGTCAGAAAGTGGGGCATTTGGATGCAGCAGGTTGCGCGTGATGTGGTCTTGAAAAGCAGCCGCATTGAGCACCAACTTGTTGCCGGCTTTAGAAGTCAAACCCTGTAAAATACAATATAAAATGTCCATCGCTGCATTTACATAACGTGCTGTAAAGTTGCAAATGTAGACTTAGTGATCTCAGACCAGGATAAGCAATAAATACAGCTAAATACATTCTGAACCACACTGTCTAGACAGTATAATAGCAAAATGCAGCAATAAATCACTGCATTGGCCAAATGGAAAACGCTATAATTGCCAAAGATATGCAGCAACGAGTGCGTCGAATAAATTACTTTTTACACAAAACGCTCGGCTGCAAACTTATCTGCTGGTTTCTTTAAAATATTGTAACTCTGACCTCGTTTAACTCGTGAATTAAGAGTTAAATGCGCTGTTTTCAACGTAAACAGAACCGTGTGGAGTCTAATCCACACAGGTGTGTTTGCTATCTCATTAAGCAACGGGACAACTTTACTTCCGTCTTTCAAACGACACGAGCTTCAAGCTTCGAGTCGGACAATGTCTAAAGACTGAATGCACGTATTAGAAGAGACCGTGACGATATATGTGCCATAGTTTCACATTTCTATGAAAGACAAAATCCAAACCTTCCGCATTGCCATCCTATCAACACAGTGTACGAGCCGTTACCAGGTAACTAGTCCGGACCTTCCTCCTCTCCACGCGGAGCCTCATTGGTGCCTCTGATTGGCTGAACTGAGACCTCTGGTTTAGCTGATTGGTTATTGTTTACAACTTAAAAACACCATACATTTTAATTGTGTGATATGTTTCATTACATATATTTGAGAGTACCGAACCGTTTCTGTATTTTTAATTTTGACTTGTGAATTATGTAATTATATTAATTATTACATAGAATGTACATTTACTCAAGTGTTGTTGCCTACTTTAGTTTTTTTTGGTGATTTAAACAAATTAGATAGAAACACAATTATATTGGAGTGGAATACAAGTAACTAACTTTACTTTAGTACTTCTCTACATTACCCAACTATAATTAAGAGAGGACTACTGTAGGTTTACATTTGTACTCCACTTCATTACCTGAAAGCAATGGTAGCAAGGTGCATTGTAGATTAATAAATTCGTTGAATTTGCTCTTGACTAGCTATAGCATTAAAATGCTGCATTTACATTCATTAGTAAAAGTAATAAAATAGCTGTACATTTTGCAGAAAATATGTACTTTTACTGAAGTAAGATGTAGGACTTTAAATTGTAATGACGTATTTCTATATATTTCTGTATATTTTATTTTAAGTCAAAGATCTGAATACTTCAGCTGCTTCGCTGCTGATAGTTTTACATTTGCAAAGTTTTCTACGTCTGTCCCCCTCTATCACCATGTAAAGACAATTTTTGCTCTTTGAAAACTATGTGCTGTGTCTCAATCGCACTAATGATTATTTTATTGTCAGGGAGTTGTCAGTGAATAGCTGGAACCTGACCAAAGAAGGTTAGTCTGTGTGTCTATAGGTGACTCACCAAGCTGTCGTCAGAGCAGGCAGTGAACAAAGCTAAGCTGCTCATACCTGTGCTGTGAGCTAAGGGATCCCTCCCAGGTCACCCTCACATGGAAAACCGTACACACAAACACACAGTCCAAACCGTCTCTTTTTGTGAGCCCGATGAAAAGTTTGCTTTATTTCTCACACACAGTGCGGGTGTGTGTGTGTGTGTGTGTGTGTGTGTGTGTGTGTGTGTGTGTGTGTGTGTGTGTGTGTGTGTGTGTGTGTGTGACTTTTAAAATGCTTTGCAGCCCATGATTGACTTTGATGTGTTCAGTCAGAATCGGTGAAAACAGATGGCCGAGGAGAGGGCTAACGGTGAGGCCTGTCAATCCGAGGGAGTCCTCTAAGAAAACAAAGTGAAGACCTGGCTCTGCAAGAGGAGGAAACCCCTGAGCTTCTCAAGAGGCTGCTGCATTCTTGAGATTAGGGCAAGAAAAACGCAGACCACTGCTGTTAATGCCCCAGACAAAGGCGTGGAACAATTTATTAGTTAAGAATTCAAGCTCAGAGCTCAATCAAAGGCCCGTCGTCCACAATGCCAGACTTTGGGCTTTGGTTTGTTGTTTTAAGTAAATAATCATGCTTAAAAGATATGGCAAAGATGGGGCTCAAGTCCCCCATAAAGCCTGCATTCTTCCAACTGTCATCAGAATGGATTTCTGTGTGCGCTTTTATTTTCAACAAGTACATTGTTTGTCTTTTTCTTTATGAATACCATTTTAAAGAGCTTTTTATTTAACTTTCTTCCCCCTGGACCTCTTTACCTGATCTGTGGTATTTTTGAAAAGACGACTCACCTTGACGTGCAAAGAGATGATGACTTAAGCGAAAGGTAAAAAAAAAAAACTGCTTTGCAAGTTTGCACGACAAGAAGTTGAAGCGGAGCAGGGTCAGTTCTTCAGAGCTCATGCATAGGCGGCGGTGCTCACTGAGATAGAGCTGCACAGACTTTAAACTAAATCATCTTAGGCATCTGTAGAAAATATGCGAGACGAACATGATGGTAATCAATACTTGAGTAAATAAAGCATCTAGAATAGAGCGAACACTTTCATGATACTGAGTCGGTTCATACTCATGAAACGGGTCTGCGTCCATACATCACACACTGTGATATAGTGCATTGTTGTCAAATGAGTAATTGCTGTGAGATATAGATGAGAAAGGGCAGCCCATAATGGCTAATTAACAATTATGTCAGCCAGTGAGATGACCAGGAGACCAATCACTTTGATAGGAGACAGTGGAGGGGGACAGAAATCAAATTATTTTATGACTTGACCCATAATGCTTCCTTAACATGACTTTAATCACTCCATGGTGGATAGGAGTCCCCCATGGCTATCTGGGAGTGAACCAGTCAGTGGAGGACGGCGATGCTTTACTATTTGCTGTTATCTCCTGCGTCATTGCTGAGTAAGTAAGCTATAAAAGAACACAGCCATCATTACAGCCGTTTGGTTGCTTTTTAGAGAGATGGAACTCCTAATGATTAGACATGTCCTTTGTAAATGAAATACAAATCACCCCAGGCTTTTGGTTTTACTTCATTTACTAAGTGCTACATTACCTCATACTTGGACCTAACAATGGATTTCCTATAAATCTCTGGCTAGTTGAAATGATGAAGGGGCTCACATATCACAAAATGTGCCAGTGCTTATTAGCACTTGAGAAGTTATTGATCGGGCATTTTGATTAATATCCGCTGGGGGGCTACGGTGGCATTCAGAGGCCCTTGGAGGCCTGCTGGGAAACTGGCTGGGACTTCTCGCTCTCACTTACCTCCAGTTTGTGCTGACTGCCAGCCTGAGCTCTGGCGAGACGACAGCCACTGCAGCGTCTCGATGCCAGGAATAATATGAACTCACCCTCTATTTCCCAATTCTTCACCATTATTCAGACATAATGAAAGCAGGGGAATGGCTTTGGAGGGTTTACTTGGTGGATTTATTGTAGGCCTATGGGTGTATGGGTCAGCACCAGGGTAGGAAAACTGTTAAATAATTAGCAATGTTGTGCTCAGAGCGTACGGTCCAAAATCACAGTCAGGATCCTGGACTGAGATGCATTTTCAGTCATGACAATTGTTTTTTTACAAAAGCGAGACACTGTAATTACACAGGAGCGGAGCAATTGGCTGTTTGCTAGGCCGCGCCTCCCTTACTTACTGTTGATACACCAACTTACCAGTTTCCACATACTGCTTACATACAATGGCGAATTTACCACTTGAAATTCATGGTAGTTTTTGAAACAATGGGTCCTTGATTTCAGACAGTGATAGACACAATCTGGCTTCTCATTTCCACCCGGTGTCGATTTGGTTGAAAAGACTACTGTTGCTTTTATCAGCAGGACCTAGCTAGCTAATTAAGCTAATGTTAGCACCATGAGTTGAAAACACTACTACCTCTGGCTGACTGGTTTTAAAACACAAAACCTGTAAAAGAAATGTTAAATATGCACTTTACTGTATTGCAGTGCAGAGCTAGTTAAACGCATTAGCCTATTACAAGTATGATTAGGAAAATGTAGGAGTGTAAACTTCCCCTTTTCCTTTAAATGAAACAAAAACGTACCTTGTAACCACACTAAATATAGATAGATGATGAAGCGCTGGTAATGCTGTCTGTATGTCTGTCTGTTTGATCTTCTCAACAACCGTTCATCCGATCGACTTCAATCTTGGCAGGTGTATTGCTGAGGACCCAAGGAAGCGCATCGTTGAGTGTGAAAGCTGCAAGCAGCGACACCGGAGGCCAAGCAATTCTGAACAGGCACGTTTTGAAAGGGCACTGCACTGGTTATTCATTTTAAATATCTGAAAAGGAGTAAATCACTCTGTGAGGGAACTGCTCACAATAGTATATATACAAGCCGATATATTGGGCCACGAGTATTAAGGGATCACAGGCAAAAAAGGTTCGGTACTATTCCATAAATCTGTACCAGAACAACAGTATTGTAGTTTGGGTTACTTTTGGCTGAGCTGCACATGCAGTGATGATTTCAATGTAATGTCACTGCAGCGGGAGCCGATAACTTCTGGCATGGTTGTGCGGCCATCTTTCTCCATAATGGACAATAATTGAGCAGAATCCATCAGTAAAGCTAGAAATAGACCACCCTAATGGCCATAAATTGTGCCCTGTGAAAGCATGAGCACTGAAAACCCAGCCGCCCCCGCTGCGTCTGAGAGGCACTGCAACTTCTACACATTCCCTTTCATCTTTACATTTCGACTCCATGCTGATTACATACAATGCACACCCAGTTGAGTCAAATCATACCTTTTAAGCACAAAGTGCAGTCGATTGGCCTTTGAGGGGTGTTGCAGGCACAATGTATGGCAGGAATTCTGCTAAATAAAAGATGCTTGATTGACAACTTGACATCAAATTTGTCTGATGTAATTTCCGGATCCATCAGTACTATGTGAACACCTTGATTACATTTCTGAGATCAGCGCATGAAAAATTCCAATCCTTGTGCTGGAAACACCAGGACATGTTTGTCATGGCTGTGAAGAATTACACCCACATTCATCAACCCCTGTCAAAGAGGAGCTACTGTAAACATAATTAACTTATTTCATTTTTTAAAAGAGCACCTGAATTGAATAAACAGTGCTGCTGGAGACTTCCTAAATCAGCACCAGCTGCTATTTCATGTGATTGGAGTGCAAAGGGCATACAGTTTGCCTGTGCTGTGGGGAATGTGTTTGTGGTGAGTCTCATAAATGCCAAGTTCTTTGGGCAATAAGAATAAATATCACAACCACTCTCTAGAATTACCACATAATTGGGGACTTTCCGCGTCTGCACAGGACCCCGCTGTCTCCTCCTCCTACTCTACATGTACTACAACGGATGAGTCCATATTTAGGCGATGAGGGGTGGGAACATAGTGAGAAGAGCCATATTTAGCCTGCCAATGCACATAATTTAAGACTGCTTCAAGACAACAACAAAAACAAAATAAATGTGAGCATATTTTTAACATATTTTAGTTTTTCACATATTGTATATCATTTTTCAGGGTTCATGTAAAAAAGGTTTGTGCTAAATTTTGTGTCCCGAACTACATAATAATTACACAGTAACTGCCATTGTGTATTTTCCTGTTAGTATATATATAGTAGTACATTGTTTTATTGCATGCTACCTGCAAAAACATTATTCTGTTAAGAGATATGTAAATTGTCTTTATTGTCCCCAAGCGTGCACATGTATGTGTCTTACATGAAAAACATACAGATGCACACTAAGGACGGGTGATAGGGAGAAATCCACTGAATTCATTTGTCAAAGCGGGTCCTCTTTATAGTACATACTGTATCGTGATGGTGTACTGTGTAGTATGAACATAATACTGGACCCTGATTGGTTAAAGCAAAGCATAAGGTGGGAGATGTTGGAGTGAACGGTGACTAGTATTTTATTCAATAAAACTGCCAGATTTCCTCACGTTAGCATAATTTCTACTTCATGTAACTAAATGACAATCAAAGCTCAGTAAGGAAGCATTGGGGCACCCTGACGGGTAAAGGGTTTAGAGTGTTTATTAGAGTAATCAGATCATGAATGGTTCAAATCCAGCCACTGACTTTAGTGAATGTCATTCCCCATCTTTATCTTCTCTTATTTCTTGTTGACTCTCTACTTTCAATTAGCAAATAAAGGCGTAAAAACGAAAAAACATGAGAAAATAAGAGGAGAAAAGGAAGCATTTCCTTATCAGATATGCAATGTGTTGCAACCAGACAACATCTAATGTGTCATTCCAACCTCAGCATTGAGTATTTAGCTGTCAAACATCTGCTCTGGTAAAACAACCCCAAACAATTTGATTTGACAGAAGCAAAGCCGACCATTAAAAAAAACATCAAATCCCCTCCGTCAAAAATGACACATGTTGCTTCACCACTCAGAGGGCAAGTCATTCACCATCGCTCGCTTACTTCAAAGCATGTTGAGATTCTGCCAAACAAGCGCAGTCTCTTGGTTTCTTGTTGTAATTTTAGTGCGCGATGAAAGGTAAAGTAGCAACACTTATTTACTTGTTACTCAATGTGCCAAAGGTGCAGCCCCAGATGTTTTTGTTTCCATTATCTGTCTCATCCAATCTCTTCCTCCGATCATTGGATGAATGTTTATTTATGGATCTCAATGGTGAACATGAAATTACTCTATACTAATGACATAAACCCCATACAGAAAATATCTAACCATCTATTTACTTACAATCAAGATTTCCTTCCAGTAATGGGAAGTTACAGTAAATGTAAGTGTTCTTCCTGCGGCACACAATGGATTTGTAACTTGTACGTTGCTGATGTGATATTTGACTGTCACCACTTAATTGCATTTCCCACTGAAGACTATGAGAGACAGCTTGTTGACTGGTGGGGGATGGGAAAGAAAGATTTAAATCATAGACAGAATCATAGGAACACAAATGTTAGGAAATCAATATCAAAATCCTGCTGATGTATGTAGAAATAGTGTCTATTGCATCTATCATGTATAATAATCTACTGATAAGCCAAAACAAAGTCTTCTCTCAGTGACACAATCAGTTTTTTCCACATGACTTATGATTCATGTCAGAGAAATACCGCCTTTAATTTACATAAGCTCCTCCAGGCGGGACTGATCCTGAAATGTTCGCCTGAACCGTGCTCGTCACGTTAAGTGCAATGCCAGGTAACATTTCTGCATGAGTTGCATCGATTCACTCACATGTGAGGGGACACAACCGGAGGATCCAGTGGGAGAAGTGACAGGCTACTGGCTGTTTGCCTGCTCAGTCTCCACTGCCAAAGTAAACAGGTGAGCGTCTCATCTTTTCACACCTCTGCCTGCCGCTGACAGAGAATCGCATGGCACAGAATCAAGAAGAAGCACATCAGAAGGTATGGACAATAGTTTGGCCGAGTTAAAGCTAGCAAAGGTGTTTTGATAGCCCATATGATGCCTCATCGAACTGGATATTTCAGGGACAACTTCTATGTGGTTTTGCTTTGATTCTGAGAAAAAGAGCTATTTTTCTTTAAAGGTAAATGTAAGGCTCTTTCCAGAAAGAAGAAAGCTGAAATGGAAGATCAAGGCGAGCAAAGCGCAGCGCTGTCTTGTTTACATTCCTGCATATAGTCCCACTCAACATGTCTCATTTGACACTGCAAATCAATTTCAGGAGAGATGAAGTGGGGAAGAACTCATGAAATTCAAACATTTCTCTGATACATATTCCAATTCGCTTGGCCTTTCGATTGGGTCAATAGCGCTACGTCAGTCACGGCGGGTCTTTGTGTTTATCCCCCCCCTCCCAACATATGTCACATACTTGTGCTGAAAAACAGGCCGCAGCAGCTGCCTGCTGGGAACCCAAGATGTCATACAAGCAGCACGATACCTGGCCATCAGAATCTGACAACCTTTGAACTGCCACTCCTCATAACAACTGAATCCGCGGAGGCTAAACAAGACGTGTCAGGCTAAACAAGCTGGCGTGTAAGCAGACGTTTTCAGGGTCATGCAACGCGGGAACCACAGACAAATTCTTTATTAAGACGCTTTCTGACCATGCAGAGATTCAACCGCACTCACCTACTGTACGTGCACACACACGCGCACACACACACACACACGCACACTCTGCAAGGTACACTCGCAACCTTACCCACGCAGCAGTGACTTCAAAAGGAGGAGATAAAACAAAATGAATTGCAGACACATCAAGCCTCCCGTGCCCTTTAAAGCTTAATTATACCTGTTGGGGTGATGAGAGACACATCACAGAACCTAGTGATTAATAAACAAACGCTGCATCCCATAAAGCGCCTGACAAGTCCCTGCTCATCGCCCCTCACACTCGCAGTCTGGGCTCAGGTGGAGATGCACATATCAAAGTGTATCAAACAGGAATGAAGTTAGTCCTACCTTGGCCAGAGCTTAACACCCCCCCCCCCCCCCCTCCCCCCCCAAAGCCCTCCCTGGCCTCATCACTTGGCCTTCGTTGCACTCTTCCTCCTCCACCTGTCCGACTGAAGGCTGATGAGAGCATCATCCAGACACGTGCTTCAGAGCACCAGTCTCAGTCTTTCATCTTTCAGTGCCAGGCCCGGATCACTCGACTGGGGCTTTGTACCTGCCGACGTGGTAAGTGTCACGTTTGCCGGGGTTTTGTAAACAGACACACCTTTTGTGAAAGATGATGTGAATGAGATGAAGTTACTAACTGCTGGAGCTGCGCGGCTGTTGCTGAAGGAAGGGGCTGACCCGAGGCTAAGGGCATATTAGATTGCCCCGTCTTGAAAGGGGTACGTGTCGAGTGAGAGCCGGCACAGTGAGCACTTACAAGAAGTTGTCAAAACTCAGGAAACGCCAGCAGTGAGACTTCCATCAGTGGCAGCAGAGCTGTAAAGGTGCAGGATGATTTTTCCTGCCAAACATTTAGGCAAAACTGAGTGCTAATTACCTCTATGATGTACTCAGTTATCATCTGGGCCCTCTGGCTTTATTACAGTGATGGAAAAATGTCATATCTCATATCTCAATTAAAATCCCATTACAACGAAGAAAGCAGCTCAGATCTTTCAGTATTTGATTTTTGTTTGTATGCACAGGTGTACACTGTTACTACAAATGTGCCCATATGAACTGGAAACAGTGAATAAATGTAACATTAACCGAAACACAGACATAATGAGGCAGTTAGACCCAACTGTTTGTTGTTTTGTCAGACTTTTGGTATTTCCTAAGCTCCTCACCAGTCAGTGTTATTACGCTATGCTTCTTGCTCTAAGCTGCTTTAGCCAAACAAAATGTGATTTAGCCTAATCATTTCACTCAGACAGAAGTTGGTATTGTTTGGGGTGTTTTTCCACTTCTTTTCCACGTTGTTGCTATACTTAAGGTACATGTGCTAAAGTTTAAGATACAGCACGCTGAATTTTCACGTAATAATGCTCAAGGTGTCATTTAAAGACAGCATACCTACACTAACGAAGGGATTCATTAATAGCTTTTGTTCTAAAGCAATGCAAACACTTAAATGCAAATTATTTAAGGCTGCACTAATTAATACTTTTATACTAAGAAGAGATCAAATGACTTTCTGTAAGGTGAGATAATTATCACAAGACTCTACAGAACTTTTAGCATCTTTAAGCTTGTTTTGGTTTCTTCACCGTTATGGTTCATAACACTACTACAACTATTTGCTATGTGAAGATCTAGTGGAGTAATGGCTACCTGAGCAGAGAATGAAGTCGCTCTCCCTCTTTGTCTGCTGTTATCCGAGCTTCTCTGTACTTCGTTGACGTAGCTGGACCGGTGGCGTGTGCCTTTTAGTGCACGTTAGTGCATGTGAAGCAGGATTGTATGATGCTCTACAATGTGTACTGAGTGCTCCAAAAGACCAACAAATAAGACGTTTTCAAATGCATCACAAATGACCTAATAAACTAGCTAACTGATAAATCCACATCGTCACTCCCACTGTTGGAGTTTAGCTTATTTGGGCTTCAGCTAAGGTTTAAAAAGAAATTAAATATTCTACATAAGCCACAACATGTAAGCTCATCTAACTATCTTAAGTGAAACATTTGCAGTTCAAACATACACCTTAGAAGCCCTTTACGAATGAAATTTCAACTTTGCTGAGCTATAAAGTGAGCTAAATACTAAAGGCTATTAGGTGTCACATGACAGCTACTGTCATAACTACTGGCTATTAGGAGAGCCTGTGCGTTGTACTGCTGGGGACTGGTGAAAGACTTGGACCAAATGAAAGGGCTGACAGAGACACTAGGAGTGCGGTATAGTATAAATGATCATGCCTTACCATTGATTTAACTAATGATGAGTGCTCCAAGTGCAACAATAGTAATTTTGTCATAAAGCTGTCAGCAGTTAATCAATCTGTTAAGGGTTTCCTCCTCCAATGTAAGATTTATTAAATGTTCATGCAGGCTTGTCCAGGCATGCCCAGGTCTGCCTACACAAAGCAAGTCTTGAAGAGCTTTGATGTTCCTATTTGTCACATTATTATTTCATACTAGCTATTTACTGAATAGTACAGAATTAAGGTGACATAATTGGGCATTTTTTCACCAGTTGACAAGGCAATTTATGTTTCTTCTATCGCCTGTGTGATGATTTTTTTTTTTGCACCCAGGTTTGTTTGAGCTCCTCAGGCTGTGTCTTGTGCAGCCAAGACTTGCAGAGTAGATGCCTAAAGGTCTGGCCTGCTGGTACATCTGCCAACAATAGGAATTTCCCCAATTTAAAGAACTCTAACACAAAGTGAGGTTTCCTCTAAAGATTTAGCCGCATTGTTTCCCTTTTTCATGCTACTGAAAGTTTTTAAATATTTGACTCTTTTAATCCAGGCTTTACAAATGACAAAAATTATGTTTCATAGCCTTTTTCTGAGAAATGGTATTAAAATCATTATTGGTTGCATTTGATGACAGCCTGCGGGTAACAAGGGTACAATCAAGGCACTTCCTGAAGTTTAGGCGTTGTCACGCTTCCTGGCAACCGCACATAACATCCCGTAAAAAACACAATTTCGTTTTTTTGTACAGATTAAACAAACAAGATATAGTGTTTTTAATTAGAGAGCTTTTTAAACCTTTGGACGGAGCAATGCTAGCTGTCTCCCCCTTGTTCTAGTCTGAATGCTAAGCTAAGCTAATCATACTGCTGGCTGTCGCCTTAACTTGAACGGACAAATGTGAGAATGGTCTCAATCTTCTCATCTAATTTTCAATAAGAAACTGGAAACTTTTTAAATGAATAAAGAGCACTTGAGCTGTAAACTGCATATAGAATATGAGAAATGATTCATTTTTGTCTTAACTCTTTTGAGAAATAGCAGGACTTGTTCTCACACAGTCATCATCCAAACCGCTCATTACGCGAGGTAAATATCATAAAATCCCACAGAAAAAGCAGATTTGAATTTTAACTAATATTTATATTGATGTATGAAATTATTGTTTTCGCTGTCAGTGCTTTGCTTCTGGTGATCTTACTCTGCCACTTTGAAGTCAAATATTAAAGTGCCGTTTAATGTGGTCATGGGTTGTTCACATATTGCCTTCCGACTGTAGTCAGCTCCTCTTAAATACATAGCCAGGGCTGTAATTTTTTACAAGTCAAGGCAAAATGCACTCTAAATACAGTATCATAGTTTCAAATGGCTGGGATAACCATCTCATTTTGTACATGTCACCATTTGATATTCAGTCAGCCGTCCTTTCTCTCATCGAGTGGCACGGTGTTATTAAAATGCATAATCATAGATTTTGTGAATGAAACGACTCACTGTCGAGTCAAAATGGTAGGTATGAAGCATTGGAGTATTTTAGACACGGCGAGCCTCGAGGTGTGAATGTGTCTTTTTAAAAGCATTGGAATAAACAGAAACAATCGAATAAACAAGCTGATATGAAGCTAATGGAAAGCTTGCTCTCCAATTGCAACAATGCTTTATATTTTACAGTGTTAAGCCCATTTGAATGTGATATTCATAATTATATTGAATGCACAGCCTGTTTTCTTGGCGTTTGTGTTGAAGGTTTGCTGTCTGTTGTTTTATCTTTATTTTTATCTCTGTCATGTGTTTCTATAGATGTGTCAAATCTGTTACTTAAAGTGGCCTATAAATACACCTGCTTTGACATGATTTGGCTCAAAATAACCTTACACAGAGACCAAATGTTCGGCTTTTATGTATTTCTAGCGTATTGAAATCTGCGGCATCAAAGCCGAAAGCGGCGAATCTCTAAAGTGAAGGCCCTCGTGAGTTGAAGGCTCTTCTATCGCTTATTAGGTTTTGTCTGCAGATCTCGTGGTACGAGCAGATGATGAATGGTGGGGGGGAACACTGCCGGTAGCCGGGCGCAGACCACCACAAGCTGCCCTCTGTGTCTCCTCCACCAATATGAAGCGCCGTGGTGTTATGAGAACAGGATAGCTCTTGAGACGCTCGCCTTTCACTCCCGAGATGGTGCGTAAATAGAGCAGGAGCCGACAGATGGGCCTCAGCAAACTGGTCCCGTTGACCTTTCAACCCCACTGTCCATCACTCCCCTCGTCTCTATAAGAAAATGCAGTGGAATTCCAAGGAGATTATCATCCTTTATGTCCCTTGGTTTGCTACCCATTGCGGGGCGGTGAATATACAGAAGACACCAGGAAACGCAGTGCACATTCCCAGGATCCTCGCACCGGAGCAGCATGAACACAGGGTTCTGCTAATGTACTCGCTTACGTAAAAGTGCAAACACAAAAATCATGCAGTCTAATGTATGATTAAGTGATTTGGGTATGATTATAATCTGAAAATGTACATTTTGGTCCGTCTGAATTGCCAATTTTTGAAGTGATGTCCCACACAAAGCCACCCTATTGCCTGCAAACCCACCTTTTTAGTCATATTATTACGTCGTGGAGCTCAGGTTTTGACGCACATTCAGCTCACTTCTGTTCCGCCACTGTTTACCTGTTCACATCATGTGTATTGAGTGAGCGGTAATGAGAGAGTCGTCTGTCTGAGTGAGGGATTTGAACGTGTACGGTGAGACAGAAGAAAGAGGACACTAGCAATTTGGAAAATTATCACTTGAGATTGCCTGAAGCAATACTTTTGTATATTCTTGTTCTTATTTTCAACCTGTTTCCTGGTATAAGCAGGACCTGCCCGAGGTTTTAGGGAGTTTGAAGCTACTGTAGGGAGCCTATTTCATTCATAATTTTCTCAGTAGAATATTAGTTTGGCTTCATTTTATTGTGTCACTCTATACACACACACTATAGTTTTCACTGACCATTCTATAGGTAACATATCATATAACGTATCAAACAAATTCAATGAGTTTGACTTGGGATTTGTTAAGCAAGGACATGGCCTTAAAGTAGCAATTACTGTATATTACTGTTATTTTTAAAATTTTCTCTGATTATTTTCCAAGAATGCATTTCATCTGGTCGTAGTTTAATTTGTATTTTGCTTTTTTTATGCTGAGTAAAAGATGAGTGAAGATGCCAAAACCTTCCATAAAAGGTTCACTGATGTTTAGTTCTCACTGGGGAAGCAATGGAAGGCATTAGATGCCGCCTTGATCCATAAGATGAATTTGTTTAGCAACACATTTGAGGGGAAATTATCATCTTGGACGAAAGACTCATCGTAAACTTTTGGCACTCTTGGGGTGTGTTGAGGCGTAGCTGTTAAAGATGTTCACCATGCGATTGCAAGGAGTCATCCCAAAACTCTCTTTTATCATTCCATGTCTGCTCCCTGCTGTCTTTTTGGGTCATACAGGAAAAAAATGCCAAAAACAATAAACCTCCATGGACAGTCAACGGCCACACATGACAACTATCTGAGCAAAAAAAACCTCCAATACCAGCTCATTGATTCTCATAATGTGATGGCATCAGTAACATTTTCTTTGCACAAGGCTCCATGTTCTGTGCTTTTTTACAAAAGGTTTTATCTTTTTGTGTTTTGGCTTTGGGTATAAGCAGTTTTCCAGTTCATGTGACTTGTACAATTGTGTTTTGACCTCTTTAGAAATCAGGAAGTTGCCTTACTTTGGCGATAATATACATATTAAAAGTCAAACCTCTGCTGAAATGAACACAGCTACCACTACCACAACTTTGCATCCAGCTCAATGTGACCTACTTGTGTTGCTGCTTTATAAATGAACAGTCCTTTTCCTGAGGTGCATCTGTTAATTAGTTGACCCTGTATGTCAGCGAAGTAAACATTCGTGTAGCAAAGTTTAGGCTGTTGCTGATCCTTTGCATTCCTCGTTGAATTTTAATCTGCGAAACAATTCAGTATAAGCTGGTCAGGTCAGCATTGTTGGTTGTTTTCCATGCCAACTGCTAGGAATTAAACTTCTGAGAAACGAACGATTGATGCTGTTACATTGCACACTCATAACTTGCTGTTTACTTTTCTTCCAAACAAAAACGAGCGTCTGAACGGGACAGATGTTACAACTGTGAGCCTGCTCGAGTTTACTTTCCCAACATTATGCTCATATGATATTTGCAGTGCTCGTACTCATCCCTCACTATCAATATATTTCATGCACCCCTTCAGGAGGAGCATTCAATCACATAGTTTTGAAGGAAAGCACACTTACTTATATAACAATGCTGATTAACAGAACATTTCCCTTTTGTAGACGACCACAAAGAGCGACTCTTAGCGTCTCTG
Source organism: Cebidichthys violaceus (assembly GCF_023349555.1). Taxonomy (NCBI): domain Eukaryota; kingdom Metazoa; phylum Chordata; class Actinopteri; order Perciformes; family Stichaeidae; genus Cebidichthys; species Cebidichthys violaceus. The sequence continues at coordinate 10,105,423 of NW_027176318.1, read as the reverse complement.
TGGCTATGTCACCACACAGCTTGGGCCCCATTCATGTTTTTCCCATGTTGCAATTTACTCACTGAATTAGGCTTGGACCAAAAAAAAGTGTTTCAGTCCCAATTATCATCTGGCAAGGAGAAGAGGCGGTCTGGGGTGGGGGGTGAGATACTTAAGCCTTTTCACCAGTGCTGCCTTGTTTCCCCTGTTCCTCTCCTTGAGAGAGTAATGTGTTTCCTCACACAAAAGGAGGATCTTCAGAGATATGCCAAGAGTCTGGAGAGTGTGTTTGCTGGACCTGTGAAGAGACCTCTTTAGGAGGCTTTGAGGACAATGGAGCATGGGCACCGGCCGTGGTTTACTTTGTCCACGCCAAGCATTTCACACGCACCCAGGGCAACAGCCGGTCTGAGCAAAGGCACAACATTAGTCTGAGTTATTGAAAAGGCCTTTTTCATCTTTGTCACCCAATCAGTGCAATGATTGCTCTGAGGGAGTTATGTTTGACCAACCTTTCTTTTTTTTACTTCTTGAGACTCTCCACATTCTTTACTTACAAGCTACTTTTTGGGTTCATTCCCTCGTTTTTTAAAAGTCTAATGTGTATATTTTCATTGATTATTTAATGTCAAGTAATTTTTGCATTTAGAGTGAGCTAAACCAAACTACCAACAGCAGGACGTTTCTTCCTGTGTGTTTTTGTCACTCCTTCATATTGAACAGTGATCAAGCAGAGGATGCAACAGTGTGTCAAAATAAAAAGAATCAACTCAAAGAGATGAAAGCATGGATGTAAATAACCCTGCAACGTATCTGGTTTTCTGTAATATTCGTAATAATCTATACTGCAGGTTAACAGCATTCATGTTTACTACATGTATTTCAGTTGCACAGTAAGTTGCTATATGATTACATTTTGAATAAGGTAAGTACTACTTATTGTCTCGTAAAATATGTTTTTGGTTGAATTTGGTAAGAATCTAACAAACACCGTCTGAATTTGAAGAACATAATAACGTTGAAGAGGACCAAAAAAGGCCTTATGAATGATCTACAGCAGAAGCAGAGGAGACACCCAATATATCTTCATTATAGCTGAAGTTTCCCATCTCTCCTGCGCCTCCAGTCTCAGCCGGCTCCATTTGCTCCGTCACATTGTTCATATCTCAAAAGCCAGGCCGTTGTTGCTATAGCAATAGGTGGAGCTGACAAGGGCCCAGGTTGCTCCTGATTTAAGTAAACGGCACCTTGTGGTTTCTTCACCAGTTTCTACAATATTTATATATTAGGGAGATAGAATGGACAATGTTGGTGCATGCATGAGTGCATTGATGTCAGGGGGGAAAATACATTTAAATCACATAGAAGGACTTTGAAATGTACACCTTCCGTGTGTGGACATGTTGTGCTTTCACAAAAGCAACATGAGAATTTAACTTTCCTTGGATAAAATGCAAGAACATTATTTAAATTTTGTTGTTTGGACTGCAGCTCTTTAGTGGGAAACTCACCAGCTTTAAAACAATTGAAAGACATTCTGTTCCATCTTCAGTTGTTTTATTCTCAAAATCAAAGGAGTTCAATTATTAGGATAAATTGGCCTTATCATGACAATGTCATTGATTATCATGCATTTTGACAGAGCTGAAAATAACTGATCAACTGCTTGTTAAACATGATGAATCATTAGTTGATTATAGTGTAAGTATTTTTAGAATAATTGCAAAATTGTAGTTATGAGGATATTATGAATAATAAATTATCCTTTTGTGCTTTTTGTTAAATAATTGAATTAATGAAAATTGCTTTGCTATCTCCATTTGGATTGTATCATGATTACTTTATATTACCCTTGCAGATAGAAATGTAACGATTACTCAGTGCGCGATGTCGGCGTGTATTGTTGGGCAGCAACAACACACACACACACACACACACACACACACACACACACACACACACACACACACCTGTGCATCAATCACTGGAGACAACCCATAAATACTTTGTTATGGACAAGAGCCTGATAACGGTGGCAGCATAGCGCTTAAGAAAACACAGCCATACAAAACACAAACTCTGTTCAGCATTTCAACCAATGTTGTGTTAAATATTAATCTCACACACTTTGAAAACAGCATTCCTGTGAGATCACAGTCGAGGCAACTTGTGGAATGCAACGTTAAGTCCTGAAACTGTACTTCCTGGCTGTGAGCAGAGGCATGCTGGGAAGGCCCACAGTACCTTTTACCCTCCGTCTCTCAACAGGTGGCTCTCCCTTCCTGATCCCTAAATTACTGCTCTTCTGTGAGACCCTCCATACGGGATGGGTTTGACAAATAAGATTGCCGTTGTTGTATTCTCTCTTTGATTTAAGTCAACAAAAGCATCGTGACAGCTTGTGCTGACATTTGGACTTTGGCTTTTGAAGACCATTGAGTTCATGAGGTGAAGGTGTGACTGTATCCCATACCCAAACAAATAATAGCCTAACCGATCACATGGTACAGGTCTTGAGCGAGCATGTGCGGGCAGATCTGCGGTAGTCCTTGTGAAATATCTTGATATAAGCCCCATTTGCCAGACCACATAATTAGCTTTTGACCTACATTTCTCCCCAAGCTGTTTGTGCATAAGCTACAGGTCAGCTTGTCCGCGATTGTGACTTGACACTTGGAGGAAATCTTCATTCTTTGACCAGAACTAAAGAAGCCCAAGTCATTGACAAATGTCTCGCAGTGTTTGCCAAACAAAAATGTAACCTTTTCACAAGTAACAGCTGTTTATGGTTGTGTTGCCTCAAAGCAAATTGAGAGGGCGTCTGTGCATGACTCACTCCAATTGTAAATGCTAAAAAGATAACTTCGTAACATTGAAAATCCTCCTTTGATGATGTGATGGTGTGGGTGGACAGGTCCTTGAATGGTGCTCCACTGTATGAAGTTTGATTTCTAATGAATTGTCTGAATAAATATGTTCCTTCTAATACAGTGCCTAACAAATCATAGAATGAACGTGTAAAATGACACAACATAACACATAAAGCATATACATCATTTAATGTGCAGGGCATAATGTACCATAACATGAAATAAAGTGGCATGACATTTTCATCACATGACATGAACTGTCTAAAAAGACACATGTGACATGAAAATCCATGGCATTCCATTTCATGACATACGCTGCGTTCAAAACAGCATACAATGCATGACACACTCAATATGTGTGTTATCGCTCAACATTTAAAATTTATGTTACGCCTAGCAAAGTGGAATCTTATACTTACACTTACAGTAAAGCGTTATTGATGTTACAGAGCTGTCCACCGTTGCCTGTTACAAAAGTTGCCGTCGCTGCCGCATTGCATTGTGGGATATGTAGGCCGGCGTAGTGTCCAGTGTTTCGATACTTTAATATTTCATCTGAAATAGTATGCACTTCAGGTACTACTGGTTTCATACTAAGGTTTCTGACACACTAAAAACAAACTCTTACATACTGTTTTAGGGGACTAAATAGCATAAGTATGGGATTTTGGATGCAACCACATCCATGGCATGACATAGTATAACATGATATTTCATGGAATGACCTAATGTGATGTGACATGACATAGCATCACAGTCAATAACATGACAATCCATGGCATGACAGTATGAAATAACATCTAATGGCATGACACTCCATGACATAATGACAACATTCCATGGCATACCATGACATAACAAGACATGAAATATAATATAACATTGATGCTCAACACGTGTGATGGGCAACAATATAGAATGACATAACTTAATGTAGAACGGCATGGTATTAAACAGCATAACATGACATAAATGCTCAAGAACCAAATCAGAGGGAATTTCACGACTGTATAGTAGAAGTTCAGTTCTTAAAATACACCCTACTTGTTGTTCAAATCAGTGCAAGTGGTAGAAAAGGTAGTGGTCATGAACAGCTTTATAAAACAGTTTTATAAAAAGAGACTTTTTTCTGTATGACTGGGATCTTATTCCTCTGAGATTCACAGCAGTCTTTATGGTTTGTCTTTCACAAGATCGTGATGATATCCTTTAAATATTATACAGTGACAATTATCTATATGCAAAGAGTATAGATTCACCAACGCCAGAAGAACATTTCATCTATTTTGTGGCTTTTATGACACAATATTTTTGGATTCACGGATAGACGTAAAATTAATTTCTTATATAGTTCGTACAGCAAATGACACAATAAAGACATTTCTTCTTGGGTAAAACCTTAAACATCACCCCGTCCCTCAAAGAACCTGAGCAGTAACTCCACTGCAGAAGTGAGCAGGAAATGTAGCTTGGGTTATGGCGTTTCTGTGATAATTAAGAAATTCATGATGACACTTGACTATTCACCATAAAGCTCAGCCTACTTTTTTTATCCCTAGTTTGTGCAATAATCTATTTATGCGAGACAATGCCGATCGCCTGTGTAATCCCAGGCGAGGTTCTTGTGGTGAAAGAGGATGCGGGCCTTACAGCAGATTAATGCCATGACGATGTGTTCCGCTGCTGATGAGAGCGGGCTAAGCAGCTTCTTTATGGACGGTGGAAATGTTTGGGATCCCTGCACAGAAGGACGGGGGGGGGGGGGGCACAGGGTGACATGCGTTGCAGAATTCATACTGTTCTTAATGTTCTCACCGTAGAGAATAAAGGATTTCAAAAAAAGAAAAGACAAAGTAATTCAGGCCTCTTTTGTATAAAATCCTCCCAACAGCTACTCAGCCCATGATTTCATTATCAGTCCGACTTACACTAATCCTCTCAGAGTGGAGTTGGCCCTTGTTAGATGTCTATACTCGGGTATAAAAAAAAAACCTGGGTGTCAATGGGTAAGAGGGATGGGAGTGACCAATATCCTTAAAGTTTACGTGTGTGTCTGTGCGACTGTGTAATTGTGCATGTTTGCAAATGAGCGTAGATATGTGTGTGTGTGTGTGTGTGTGTGTGTGTGTGTGTGTGTGTGTGTGTGTGTGTGTGTGCACGTGCATGTGGGGGAATGCTGGATGTTGGAGATCATCCCCAGACGCTCAAGACTGTTTTGATTTCCCACTTCATGGAGAACGTGAGAGTAATCCCCTCAGGATTCCCCCTCTAGAGGTCTTTAGCTGCCATAAGCCACCATTCAACAGGCAAAACCCAACATGGGCTTTATGCAGCCTGCTGGTATTACTGGATGATTGGGGAGGGGAGAAGGCTTAATCTGCCCTGGTGGCTAACCTGTCGCTGAAAGGAAACCTGCGGGGAAGCCAGCCATGAGACCGGTGGGCTGACAAAGTATACTGTTCATCCTCTGGCTACATTGAAGGAGACCTGGGAAGGATTTGTAAAGTGGGGGACTGAATTATAAAATACTCAATTTGTTTCTTCGTCAAAAGTTTTTGAGCTTTCCGTCAAAGCATCTTACAAATTAAAATGTAAAGGCATGACAGCGGTTACAAATCTTCATACTACCAAAAACACAATGCAGCATCAAAGCAGTGTGTTTAGATATTCACTGTAGATGCTGAATGTCTATGAGGCTGAAAGACTAAACTGTTATAATTATGCATCTTTTTCTTTTTAAGCTATTTTATTATTGTGCTTTTTGCAGATCTTAGTCCATACTTTGCTGTTTATGTTATAAAATATGTTTTGAAAGGCATAAGCTATTTAAAATATGACATTAATCACATGACTTTTGTGAGTTGATGACCCACTAAGAAACAACACTTTGTAATGATGTAACGGTCTGCCCATTAGAGCTCTTCCTAAATAATACTGTGGTGAAGTAGTTTAATATTCAGATACTTCAGGTACAGAAAAAGGGGGCAGGGGGGGTACATCACAAGAAAGCCCCCTGATTCTCCTACATAGATTTATTGGCCTTAGATCACTGGCTGACATTTCTTACTCAGGAGGATTTAATCCTTAAGCAGCAGCATATGATGCAATGAAGGGCACAATTAAAAGAAATATGACATGGCGATAGCATTTTCTTAGTTGTATCTGGTATTGCATGTTAATGTGTTTGCCAAATTCTCCTGCCATTCAAAGTAAATCCAGATGATACACTAACTCCCTTTTAAGTGCTTGATCTGAAAGCAAGTATTGTTAAGAATAATAACATGGATGTGGGATGGATAACACTGACAAGGAATTAGGTGACCTGAATGTGATGCAGTAGCACGCCCTCCTTTCCAGCCAAAAGATTCATGTCACATTGCACATATTGGCGGATTACTGGCTAGTTTAAAGAGCTTAAGAAGAGTTCCTCTGGTGTGTGATCAAGTCTGAGCAGTGCGCCTTATAATGCACCGCTAAGAAGAAAAGGCCCTGTCACACTGGCTTCTCCTTCCTTCTCACTCTCAAGGTCTCTCGTCATTTGACTGTCTGAATGGCTTTGTGTGACAACCGTAGCTACGCCGCAGTGATTGCAGCCAAGCCACATGGTGTTACCATGGAAATGGCACTCAGGTTACTCCCATTGTGCGATGCTTTGTGGTAATCTATAGCAGGCTTACCTGCAATAAATGTATTCGTGGCCGCAGTTAATTTGCAGATGAATACTTAAAGCGTGAAAATAGGGAATGCGGCACATGCTAACTGATATATGCAGCGTGACGTTGTTTAAACATTTAAAGGGTCAGTTCACCCAAATTACAAAAGAACAAAAACATTTTATCACTGCAGATTTCTGCCTGGAATTTGTAGTGCTCAACGTGTTGACAAATGAGATTTAAAGAAATTCATCAGCAGCATCTATTCCAGCAAAAGTGTCCCTGCAACTCTGGATAGTATCCAAAATGCTCAAACAATTTTTAAGGGATTATTTCTTCAGCAGTGAATATTTCCTTTTCACAGAATGTATTTAACTCAAGTTTGTCTCGCAAAATGTTTTTCATTACATCAAATAGTTTCTGTAAATGTCTCACAGAGGTACTTCTATTATTATATATTTTGATCTTATGACCTAATACCATCTGTCAGGATAAAAATTGTTCCAGCGATATATCCTAGAAATTACATTTTGCCAAATATGTTTTGATTATTTAAATGTTTTCTTCCTAATGCAAGTCGTACGGAGACGGTCGGGGTGGATGCATACAGAGGACTCTGACACAACAGATTGGGGTTCTACATTTTAAGTCCCACATGTGGTTCGGTTTAGGCAACAAAGGTTTTAGCATTACGTTTCTTTTAAAACCTATTCGCTTTTGCATATTAATAATATATAAATACAATTGATCAGGTTTGCACAGAGATACTAATATCATTTGCTTTGCTCCTATGACCTTATAAAAAAATATTGAAGGGACATACTCACTGTTATTTAAAAATAAAATTGGAAAAAAACTTTATTTGCATTTGTGAATGTCACCACTGATGCTACTTTTGTAGCTACAATTTGTCTGTTAGGCATTCTTTTTAAATCTTGCTACAGAAAAACTTTTTTTTTTAATATATATATATATATATATATATATATATATATGTCACGAATCCCTTCTGTTGAAACGATTTGAATCAAAAGGTGGATCTTTGAAAAGATCTCCCCTCCCCTTTGTTTTGGTTATTATCTTTTTTAATCATTAAAATAAATTCAAAATAAAAGAGTGTAGCTTCAGTGAATATGTTAAGATGGGTGCATCAATCCTTTAAGTAGTTGTGACGTACGTTTTCCAGAGAAAAAATGTTCAGCTGTGACACATGACCGAGTCCAAAAGCCAGATACAATGTTAGTCATTTGCATTCCAGACGGTGTGAATATTCACTTCGGGTCTGAACGATGCGTCACCAGGACGGACACCACAAACCTGAACATGTCATCGTTGACGGCCTTAGAAGTCATCAATGCAATACTCAACATAATCTCAAATTGGCAAAGCTCTGTTTGAAGTTGTCTGTGGGGGTGAGACGGCTGAGGGACAATTATCTTGTATGTCCTCAAGAGGTCTGGCATTGTGGAGGAAAGGCTGAGTAAAAGAGATCAGAGAAGGAGGGTACACACAGAAGTACATCTGAGGGCTTCGTAGATCCCAGGTATTACCAACTGTCTGAATTAACAGGATACACATACTTCACTAAACAGTCAACATGTCACGTCTTAGCAGTGTTTGGCTTCACCTATGAGCCAAAATTCTTACATGAAGCCCCATGAGCCCCTTGCTGTTTCGCAAGCTTAGATGAGGTCTTAAGCCTCAACAGAAGATGAATGCCGAGTGCTAAATTAATTTGAGGCATTTTCTTTTGTGCGCTGACAAAAGCGACCGGGTTGGTGCTGGTTTCCATAGCTGATGACAGATCATTGGGCTGCAGTGTTTGCCCAGGTGTCAGGCCTCCTGCTGAAGACAGCAAAGGGTTTGTCCAGGTCTTCGAACTTCACATTGCTGAAGAATCTCTGCCTTAATTGTACGGATCGCTTCATTCAATATTTCCATGAAAGAACCTCTGAAAAATTCTCGTGACAAAATAGCAGTGCTCCTTTGTTGAAATGTTGAAACATGCCCTGTATTCAAGACATCTCAGGCTGCAAGAAATAGGAAGAGACTCTTTTAAAGTACAAAGTAGTGTTTTTAAACGCGGTCTTAAGAAAACATCCGACCTTTAAACTCTCACGAACTGACATTTGTCTAATAAACAGTTTTGTATTGGGTGTTTCCAAACAACATTAATCAAGAACACATTATGATTGTCCTGCATTGTATACGGCTGCAATAAGGTGTTTTAATTGCTCTGCTGTGAATATAAAAAGCTACGCCCTGGAGGTGTCTGGCAGATCACATCAGTGTTTGGTGTGGTCAGGAATCTCATGATGTATAAATATATCAGTATTTATACGGTTTGATCTGTGTGTCATTGAAGTCTGCAGTGTTTGGTTAAGGTTAAGCTTTTGGAGGCCAGTCCAAAACTTTGTATCCCATCACTCAGGAAGCTTGTTATGTCTGCATTTGGAGGATTGGGCGGAGTGATTGCTGCACAGCTGGCAGGTACAATGCGTCTGGATCTATAAATTCCCTTTGGCTGCCACACATGACATCCCTCACCTTTGCCCAACCCCTCTGATAGAGCTCCTACAAACCGAACAAGATGCTTTCTAATCACAGGAAAATGCTCCCCGCTAATACCGACATATGTGCAAGAGCGTTTTTTAATCAGCCTATTGCTGCGAATGAGTGATCATTGACAGGCTTTGAAAGCACATTGTGCTCTCGTGTAGTGAAATCACAGGTGCTCTAAATCACTCTCTTTGCTTGGTTTGAGGGTGTGTCATTTGCACTTCTCCCACAGTCGGTTTCTTCTATGATGTGTTCAGCCTTTTGAAAAACACTCACCCTGGACCTGATCATGTGCGCACACGCTGCTCCTGCAAGTTTATATTTGTCCCTCTTTTCACTTTTTGGAGTTGATATAAGAGGAGGAAGAAAAAAAAAACAACTGCAGAATTTGATGACAAACTTTAAAAAGAGTACAAGTTTTCTCTACATTGCTACAGATTATTGTACAAAAGAGTGAGGGGATTCGATTTTTTTCCACCACAGGGTGAGAGGGGGAAGAATTAGAAGCCTCTGCCACTTAATGTGGCTGCTGAGAATTACCCTGCGAAGTTTTGTTTTTCTAAGCCTCCAACATAACAGAGTGTGCCTTGCCGTCAGCACCTTAAGCAAGTAAAAGCGCTTCCTTTATGAACTAAACCCGCCAGATATTTGCTTTGCGAAGCCCAGCGAGAAGAAAAGAGGAAGGTTTGCAGTGAATAACTTTTTAAAACACTGTGTGTACGAGAAAAAAAAAAGCAGCAGAAGACATGAAAGAGCAGGAGAAATGAATCGAATGTTGTTTTTCTCCCCCCTCAACTCTATGAAAAAGAGGACGATGGGATCTGAAGGCTTCTTTTCCAAAAGCCTCAGCCAGGTGATTCATCACAGCGCTCTGTCAAAAGAGCTTTCCACAACATGAGACGAACAATGACACTGTGATTGCAAGGACAGGAGAGCTCTTGATTGAAAGATATCAGCTATATGTTCAAGCTTTCCTGAGAGAGGAGGCCGAATGCAAGAGAGGGTGGGAGAGGGTGGAGGGAGGCAGCACCGCTCACTGATGAAAACCAAAATCTTAACCCTTCGACATGGGTGTCAAGAGAGGGAGTCCTGAGTAATGAGAGCTTTCAGATACAAATTTAACCAAAATAATTTAACAGCTGCTTAACCGCGAACAGAGGAACTGCCAGGTAGAGTGATTGGAGATGTAGCGAAGGAGAGCAACTTTCAGATTGTTCTGCTTTCCTGTGACGGGGAGTCCTCAGCTGTGGAGCGATGCTGAACAGATCGTGGACCACTGCCAGATCCTAAGATCACATGAGCAGCATTCAGAGATACCGTACACTCGATATGTAGCAGCTTAGGAACAGCACTTTGTAGATCGTTTGTTGTGAAAGTGTCAAATGAATATATTGGATTTTTCTCTATTTTATTTTGCAGTCACAATGTCCTTTAATAAACAGTAATCAACAGTAATTAAAATGTAGATTGACAACAAAAACAGTGATTATTTCAATAATTTAAAATGCAAATCTACAACAATGAGCCAAGATTCATATATTTTCTTCTGTAGTCTCTTACCAGAGTGTTACAATCCAGCTAACTGCATGACGAGTGAGACGTAATGAGTTATAGTTTGACACTGACAACAGTTATCATTTTCCTTTTTTATGATATAGATCATTCAATTTGGTGTATTTATTGGTTTATGTGTGACATGTATGTTTTTTTTTCTTGGAAAGCACTTTGTAATCTCTGGTTTTGATAAGTGCTTTATTAACAAAAATGTAATTATTATAAACTAATAATTAAACTATTGTTGTTAAATATTGTAAAAGAAAAATAAAACATTCAACAACACTTCAGATAGAGAGCACAACTAGTGAAACCTACCAACATAAAAAAGACGTGAATATTCTGACATGTAAAATCTAAAAATATGTACTTGAAGTACTTAAAGGTTTGTACTACATTAAACCATTGGATTAGTTTTACTGATGCATTAAAGTGTAGGCAGCATATTACTGGTCAGAGTGGAGTTGTTTTGAGCTACTTTATATACTGCTGGATACCTCAGTCCATAATAATTAATTATCTTTTATAAGCTTATCACATGTTTTATACAGCGCTTGGATTAATGTGGTGGGTTAAGAAGGACAATATTTCTCTGTAGTGGAGTAGAAGTATGAAGAAGCAGAACATGGTGCCTCTAAAGTGTGTCTGTTTTACAGCCAACTTTGTGTATTTCTTTCCATCATGTGACAAAAATGAAAACCAATAAACCATCAAAATGAAACAAAACCGGCGTAGTCTGCGCCCCTTCGTCATATTTTATCTTTTAAGTGCTTCTCCACCTTTTTACCCCACGTGATAAAAGAGTAATCACTTTAGATACTATTTACACTCAGGGCCGAGGACTACCATTACCCTTCCATCAATATCAGCACTTACGGTTCATAAAACTGCGAGGTAGACCTCCAGCCTGTAATTTCCGTAGGCCCTAATTCACGGTGAGAAGAAATAATATTACAGGGTATTCTGCTAAACAGTGATGACACTCACTGCGTAATTGTGAGAGGCTACAAAAACCCTCAGTGGTTACAAAAGACGCAATGCATTGACGCCTACGTTACACGAGGAAGTTTGTCACAACAATATAGTTATGATTTTAATTCTGTGGGAAAATGCTAGGTGGGTCATAATGGGCAGGTTTTCCCCTTCTGCATGTATACACTGTGGTCACTTTATTAGGTACACCTTCCTGTTTATACACACAGCTTGATCCCGCAGACACTGAGTCAGCAGCTACCTTCTATTTCGCTAAATGTGAAAATGGGCAAGACGTGTGATTTAGGCAACTTCAAACATGACGTGATTGCTGATGCCAGACGCGCCAGCTCCAGCAGCCGTGGGATTTTTTTTTGAAGCAAGTCACTAGAATTTGCCAATTTTGGGTCAATGAACATCCAATTAGTGGCAGACCTTTGGATTAAACTCGGTGATGAACATTCTGAAGACAATAGTAACTCAGTGATGAACACAAGGCCACCTCAGCACACGCGACTCGACTCATTTTGATGCCAAAAAGCTGCAGCAGCAGACGGCCGTGATCTTCTGAACACCTGAACGTTGCTGTAGTGTGGTCATAAAACTTCTCATTTCTCAGAATCGTAAAATTCTTATTTCACTTGACTTCACATTGAGGCTGCTACAAGCCCGCTGCCGTACAATAACAGTAACGAATGCATGTAAACAAAACCGTATTGGATGCACATTTAAGTGCAAGAGAACCACATGAATGTTTAGTTATATGAATGGTGTGTGTGCCACATAAAAAAGTAGAGGGAATATAAGATGTTTATTATTGCAATATAATGTGGAGAGATTGTTTTTATCACCCATTGATGAGTACTATTTTGTTTTTATTTCATGTGCATCATTTTACACCACTAACCGTGGAAACTCTGTGATCTCCACTAGAGTTTACTTGATATTGATTAAGAGGTTAAACCAAAGGATTCTAAAGGGACTGCAGTAATGTTGGTCTAGTTTTCTATAAAACAAAGACAGGAGGCATTTATGTGTCAGGTGGAATCTTTTATGATAAAATCAATTTTTTCCCTAGAATATAACTACACTTATAAATGCTTGCTAACATCCACTTGATGTTTGCACTGAAGGTGTGACAGTTTTTTATACCGTAGAGAAGGACATCTAATGGAGAAGAGACTCCTAAAGGGACAGTGTCCCTCTTTTTTATAGCATCTGATGGACAGATTCTGGGATTAGTGTTGCAGGCTGTGGCAATGTCTGATTGATCCCAAATCCTGATGTGCTAATTAATAACATCTCACATTACTGTATCTATTTCATCCAATACACTGTGATTTATTTCAGCCAACGGTATTTAACTGCGACACACAGTTGAGCAGAGAGGAGGCAACTTGGCCGAGAGTGTGTGACTGATCCCACTGATAATACCATAACTTTATTTACAACTTGTGTCTACTGTTGAAATGTTATCAACAAGTTTAAATGGATTCCAGATCTAATTTCAATAACCAAAAATGACCTTTAATACAACATTTAGTGGATTTGCTATCTTTTAGTGTGAAGTGCTAATAAAAAATATTATATTAAAACAGATTAGTTTGGTCAAGTATAATAACTTTAAGAGAAATACTGACGTAATAAAAAAAATATAGATATTATATGCAGATATATTTTAGATGCCAGGCAATTTTTGCTTTTAAAAAGGAAGTAAGAAAATTGGTATTGATTTTAATTCCCATCATCTTGGGAGCATATTTTACACTTAATGATACTCAGAGGTTTAATGCTATATATTGTTGGAAGCAATTTCTCTGAAATTATAAGGTGTAATTGTACTTTGGCAGCCTCGTTAGCAGGAAGAGGTAAATATTTGCTGACCTGGACTCCAATATCTGGAAACCCGTCCTTATCTCTTGTGTAATTAAATTACATATGGCCATGCTGAGGTGCTTCATTTCCTTCTGCAGCTCTGCACAAGAACAGATAAGCATGAAGTAAACTGAGGCGAACATATGAGGAGAAAAACATGCGCTGCACAAACAACATATGCTATATATATATATATATATATATATATATATATATATATATATATATTGTCAGGTTTTTGAAGTAACATACTTTAACGTATCTAATCAAAAAAATACTTTGACATTTGAGCGCTGAAAGCTTTTAAAATGATTTACACATGTCATAAGTAGCATTTATCTTTGTCAGCGCCTCATTTTAAACATGTAAGAACCTGTCACAAACATTATATACCCTTAAGCGTGTTATGAAAACAGAGCCTGTTACTTTTTTCAGACCAGTGTGAAAACAATGCCTCTGCTACAACATTTCTATCCACCATATTCAGTGATTTTCCAAAGCATAACATTAATTATTGAGATGTGTTTTGGGGGAACTAATGGCACTCTTTTCCCCAGACAGATGTCGATATGGAGGATAGAGAAAATAGATGTTGCACTATAAAACTGTCAAACAACTCTTCAGGGGATATAATTGCTTCTTCCTGCACCCTGGTCTTGTCATTCCCACCCTGAGTGTAGACACATTGAAAGCTTCCTCATTTCCCCCCAAAAATCCACCAACTTACCAAACTCCTCCAGACTATCCTGAGATACTCATTTTCCCCCACAGCATTACGCATGATTGAAAAGCATCTGCTAAATGATAAAAAGGCACCGTCGTCGCCAAATTAGCACCACATTCAAAAGTTCTGAAAGGCTGCTGAATGTCAACAATGGAGGCTGAGCAGCAAAAGCTTAATTATCCTAAATGTGTGTGTGTGTGTGTGTGTGTGTGGTTTGTACAGTATGCATGTGTGTGTGTGTGTGTGTGTGTGTGTGTGTGTGTGTGTGTGTGTGTGTGCTGTCTACCCAGGTTTAGTACTGATGATGTAATATCATATATCTGTTGTGTGTCTCTGGATGAGCATTACATCATTGATACCCCTGGCTGCCAGCGAGGCAGAGATGCTCGGGCTACACCGACACCGGAGGCTTCACTGGAGCTGAAACAGCAAAACTGTTCAGTCTACCAGTCTGCAAATTACTCACCAACCCTGTCTCGTACGAAAACACCATTTTTGCCAAGTCGCAAAATGTTGCTATTGAAGGTATCAGTAAAAAAAGTTCACTGACAATATAATTCCCATTTTCTGTACAATATCTGCTCGTTTCAACTGCAGTGTGCTTAAACGTATTTATCGCTATGTTTAGGCGCTCGAGGCACCTGGCTAACGTCAGGGAAAGAACACAGTCTTGGTTTAATACAGAGAAAGTCAGCCATCACTTGAAGCACAAAAAAACAACGTGTTTACTGTGGTGACATTTAACCACAAAGCAGGATTTCTTTTTTCTGATTTGTAACCAAAGTGCTTTTGTTTCCTGCACGCCAATTATGCGGTGGTCTCAGGATGCAAATATGTAGCACTTCCTTTACTCAACAGAGTGTTGCCTGTGAACATAATCCTGCCAGCGACTACATTTCTCATCACAATGTCATTTGGAAAACACACAGTGAGATTCAGGGTTCATCAGGAGCCACTTCTCCGGCCTCAACATAACTCTCTTCTCCTTCTTGCTGTTATGCGCTTGCTTCTGCTATTGCAATGGCACCCTCGGGAGATTTAAGATTCTACCAATGTATCTCCTAACTTGTGGTGTGTGCAGTTGCAGTACTGTACTAAACAACAAAAAAAGGAGTTCTTAGACAGGCATTGTTAGCAAGCTAGTGCTGTGTCAGCCCTAAAGAAAGGTCTGGCTGCAGCCATTATCATTCTGGTATCGATGGAAAAAACCTGGCTTGTTTGCATTTCTTTAACCCAATCACAATCATTTTGGGCAATGCTAAGCCCAGGATGCAGCAATGGTGCCCGTGTAAAATAGACGGGAAGGAGAATGCCGTGTAAGATAAGCAGCAAATGGCGGTCTACATCCTTTGAGTCAGACTAGCAAGCTAGCAAACAACCAGCTAACCAGACTAGCTAGCAAACAACCAGCTAACCAGACTAGCTAGCAAACAACCAGCTAACCAGCCTCGCGACATATCAGGCCACTAGTCTGCTTCTTCAGGTTACTGACAACCACATTTACAACCACGAGAATGATCTTTCTTTATGTTGTACATATCACAGTAGCAGGTAAACTGTAGCTAATGCAAAGGTTTTAGCTCACTAGAGAAGCTCACACAACCAGAAGCGCAACTCCATGTGTCACACTCTAATAAACTGACACCAACCGCGATGTCGTCTGCTTCTCCCTCCTGACAAATGTAGTACTTTTACTTGATCAGCTCAAATGGCTAATAAAGAAACAGCAGCACTGCATCTTTTTGAGTGTTTTCTATTTATCAGCACATAATGCTGTTATGTTCCTGTAATTTATCATCTGTCTAGGAATTCAGATGCTACTTTTTTTTTACAGCAACCTGTCTTTAAGGTTTGTACTTTTGACGCAGTGTGTCTCTATTCTGCATTATTTGCCTTTTAGAGCACACTTGTACACACAAATAAAGAATAAGCAGTGGAGTTAAAGCCACGTACATGAGCTGCAGTGGTTGCTTGATCAAATACAGATGTTTTGATGTTGTTTTTTCCACTACACACTGCAGTCACATCTCTTTGATAATCTAACTGCATTTGAAATGACCAAGCTTTGATACTAAACTGAGAACTGAGGATAAATGCGTTTCGTTCTCTTTAGTGTAATTAAATGTCAAGAAAGATATACAGAAACGTTCAGTGGCTCTGTGACAGAGAAAGGTTGTGTGTAGGGGCTCAATAGAAACATTTTTAACAAAATGACGAGAACTTGTCCATCAGAAGTACATAGAAGGAAGACAGGAGAAGAAAGTCAGCCCTCACACAATGCCCTGAGTCTACTTCCTGCCTATCACCTGCTTTGATCCGCTGTAAGCATCGCACAGGAAATGAAAAGGTGACAGATCTGACTTTATAGCCACGATGCAGACAAGACATTAAAGTGACAACAATAAGTGGATTCTCAGGACAAAATCAGACACATAAACAAGCACACACACAGTCGCACACTCAGACTTCATTCCATTGCAAAAAGTGCTCTGTCATTTATTTTTCCTGCAATTTATAATCCTTAATATACTTTCCTCTTTGGCGAAGGCAGAGCAACGGGTTCAACCGAGGCATTTCTGAATTATGAGCCGGGCAGAAAACGGTTTTAGAACTTGGCTCGAATTAAGTTTGCTTCGATGACCTCATTACAAAATTTAAGTAATCACTGCAACTGAGTCACACACATTAAAAATAATGCAACTGGGAATGTATTATTGCAAAGTATTGATCTTTCATTTTCATCATTTGGTAACTTTCCGTCTGTGGATGAAAAAGGCTGTGCCCCGAGTTAATTACTCAACTTGGAAACACATCCTGTGTTCAAAGGTTGGAGAACATAAAAAAATCAGGCATGATCATCTATGAAAAACTTCAGAGTGGCCCTTCATCTTCGACAGCAGCCAGCTCTACTTAGTAAGCCACAAGAAAGTGTGGCTGACGGTGTGCAGGAGCCCTCCTGTAATTCCTACTGATACCTGTGCATTAAGCTACCCCCCCCCCCTTTGTGGAAGAACACATCAAAAGGAGATTAAAATTAAAACTTAAAAACAAGGTGATCCAATGTATGGTTAAGTCTACAGATGATGAAAATTCCATAATAGAAATGTACAAAACTGTGGTGAGCTGCAGGGTTGTTTTCTCCAGCAGGTGCCATAAATGATGCAATGTGGACAAACCACGAAATATCAAGTGACCCTTTTATCACACAATGTAGATTCAGAGGGTACAGGAAGATACAGAGATGATGTTTGTCTGGCGCAGTAAATTGATCAACGTGTGGATGTCACATAGCTCGTGTTATCCCCTTTTGGAGCCACAGAGAGGGTCATTGTTGTACTGTGAATACATGAATACAGATGTATGTATCAGGGTTTTCTCAAGACCCTGAATGCATCAGTGCAGACGGTAAACATGCCCGGTCCTGCGTCGGAGCTCAAACATACAGGAATTATGAAGGGCAAAGCTCAAAATGTGCTGCCACGCTGATACCCTCAGACACCATTCAACCACACAGCCATAATTAATACTTTATTCCCCAGCAGTTGCCTTCATGAGGAGCAGATGCAGGGAAGATGACCTGAGATTGTTAAACCACATGTGAAGAGGCAGCATGGAAGAGAGGTATCGAGTTTACTTTCATAAATATGGCAATCCCCCCTCCCCACACCCGTTCTCCACCTAGCAATTAAATCCAGGTAGAGATTACTCTCAACTGCGTCCCGGTCTTCACAGGAGACTCAGCCTCCAGCCTGGACTGATAATAACTATGGTCTGCAGTGTTTCAGCCATTCATTTGATAAAGTGCTTTTCACCTTGCAGCTTTCATTATCCACACACCAGAAAGTGTGTGTGCATGCCCATGTGTAAGTTTATTTGCCTGTGCTTGGAGCGAGTTGATTAAACAAGTGTCATGCCATTATTCTGTAATCAATTTTTCAATTATGATTTGGGCTCTATAATGCAGTAATGGAAGGTGAACTCGGATCTATACGGGAGCAGCAGGGTGATTAGACGTCGCTGGAAGCTTTCCAGAGAAGAGAGAGAGAGAAAAAGAAAAGAGGGAGAGATGTTTTTTCTTCTTCTCCGAGTTAGATCGATCCTGTTGACTGAAATGGCCTTGGTTCATAACACACCATGTCTGCTAGCAACAGCTTAGCTGGTCCACTGAGGCGTCCGTCCGCACATCTTTTAGGGAGGGGGGGGTTCTTTAAAGACGGTGAGTAAAGAAGTCTCTCTGAGAAAGATGGGGAAAAAGATGTTTATTGTGATGACCCCGCTTGACACTGGGAGGCTGCTTCCTTGGTGCAAAAACATGCTACTCCAGGGCTAGACTTTCAGACAATCTGCAACCAAAGACCTCTGAAACTATATTGACATGGCATGAAGCAGATCACCCCATTTCACCATTCATGACATCTTTACATGGGCTCATAAAGGAGGGGCTTTGCATGGATTTCCTTTATCATCAAGTTAGATTCGTCTTGAATCAAATTGCTTACCTTTTCACTTTATTTCCTTAAGCAAGGGTTACTACTTTTATCATGAAAAATGATCTTTATAGGACTGAAAATGTAGGATAATTCTGCCTTATGACAACTTTCATAGTTTTAGCCATCATTTCTGTCAGTTATAATAACATTTAACCTATCATGTTATCTGCAATAACCAGAATTACGCTTTAAAAGCCCTGAAAACATATTTTATTGATCAGCTTCTTACTATAAAGGATGGAATGCTGCATGAACAATTTTTTTATATATATTTGTGTTTTTGAGCTTTTCTCATTGGTTTGAAGTGGGCAGGGCTTAGTTGGAAAAGGTGATGTCATGTATTTATGTGCACCAATCAGAGAAACATGGATGTGTTTTCTCTGAAACTTTAGTCATTCATATTTAAAAAGAAAAGATATTTAGATAATATGTATAAATATAAAAATACATAAAAGTTCAAGTTTTCTTTGGTTTGAGTGTTAAACTTCAAATCGAGATGAGATGTATTTAAAGGTATTTTTTCTTAAACTCTTAACCTACAATGTAAATATGAACATTCATATCCATATTCATATGCAAAGTGGATAATTTTCTCTTTAAACAGAAATGTTAATCTGTGGCCAGGTTAGGACAAACCACAAAGAGCAGAAAGACAAATTAAAAAACAAGGAAACAGCTAAATAATGTCCTTCACCTCTACTGACATGTCTAAGACAAGGAGAGATTAGGGAGTATAAAGGTGTAACCAGATGTCAGCAGCAAAGTCAAATAACTATCAGCACCACCATTTAAAACGCTATTATCCCCCCACAGCCACACACACAGTCACCTCACACATAACGTGTTCCTCCAGAGAAATATTGCTCACTATACCGGCATGAGTTAGCAAATAATTGCTAGTCAGGGGAGGAGGTAGCTTATAATATGCATTGGGAATTTTAATCTTGACTTTTAATAAGCTTTTGACCTTCTTGCGTCTGCAGACTATAATTAGAAATTCTGGCTGGGCCAGATTGACAGAATGCTGTGTCTTAGGGGAGGTAAAACCTTGTGCGACTGCGGTCAGCAGACCTTCTAAATCATGCGGCTGCATGAGAAATGTTTAATCTAACAAATTGGTTTCTGTTTCCTCTCCTTCTGTTCATTCTTTCAATGCTGTAGGTATTCTGAATATGGAGGTGATGTCATGGTCTCATCCTTTTAAGAGTTACTGTGGACCATATATTCTGAAGGGAGGCAGAGAATCACGACCTAATGGTCTTTCCTCCTACAGCCAATTCTAATTGGGCCCTTATCTTCCCCAAGTGTAACTGCCCCATAGAAGAAGATTGAGCTGTCATAACTGCTAACTTGCCTGCGTGTGTTTTTGCATATGTGCAGCTGTATATCAAATTGAGCTGCAGCACCTCTTCATATTTCCGCTATTGACAGAACGCATGGTAGTCGGGTTTGAACCTCCTCACACAGCAGCAGTTGCAGTCTTCTTGTATCCGAGTTAAAAAACCAACTCTCTCTCTTCTTCTTTTGCTGTTTGTCAGGCAGCACTAAATTTAGCGGCTGGCGTTTATTTACTTCATGTCCTTGCTGGTGTGTCCTTGCTAAATGAAGGCGAACAAGACTGTCACCATCCAGAGGACAGCACTGCTCAGCCCCTCGGGAGTTGATGGATAACGTGGGGATGCATACATCTGCGCACGCACGTGTGTGTGTGTGTGTGTGTGTGTGTGTGTGTGTGTGCGTGCGTGCGTGCGTGCATGAGCAGAACAAGAATAAACATGTGTGCAAATAATCTATGCATGCACACGCACGCACACGCACGCACACGCACACACACACACACACACACACACACACACACGCACGCGCACACACGCACACACACACACACACACACACACACGTGCACACACCAAAAAGACCTCCCTTTGCACAATTACTGTTTGCAGTAATCCACTCAGATCATACAGTACAGGAAGCTGGGTGCATGACCAGCCATCACAACGGGGCCTGTGTGCCTCCAGTTATACAGGTATTTGAGTTTGCAGCCTGTGAAGGTATTCAGGCTTCCATGTGGCATAGTGGTATTTGCACCTTTGCTGTTTCAGTGTGTCATTGTTGAGCGCTACACAGTCCTATGGATCAGTGCCTCTGTATGGATCCCCTGGAGCAGCCTCTTGTTCCTTTAACATTCCAGGTACATCCACGCCAGCTCCTTCCTGTCGCTCTCCTTGTGTGGCGCTGATTGACAAGCGTCCGCTTCTCTCAGGCGCGTAATCAATCTGCTAATTGGTGTCGGAGGGTCGGTTGCTGTTGAAGCGTCCCCCTCTCTTTCTTTGGCTAATTTATCTTTGTCACCGCCAGATTCACAAGGTACATTAGTTGGGAAAGTTCAGTCTCTGCAGGGCCTTGTCTCCATCTCTCTCTCGCTCTCTCTCTCTCTCACACACACACACACACACACACACACACACAGTATGCTACTGTGCTTTGTTCATCTTTTTTTTCTTACTGCAATACATCACACAAAGGAGTGAGGGTAAATGTTAGCCTTGCACTGTTTCCATTGGTAACCACAGCCCATGAGGTGGAGAAGAAGAGCAGGTCAGTCTCTCTGTGCACGATAATTGGTGACAACAACGTGCTTTATAATAATTCAGTGCAGCTAATACACCGCAGCAGGAGAGTAGGGTTATAATTAGTGGGAAGGCTTCTTAAAGGGACTGAATACAGTCTGATAATGAGCAGCTTTTCTTTCAAAAACTGCTTCAAAAACTGCATGTATGGTGTGTATATGCAGACAAATGAACAGTATTGAATACATGTGATTCCTGAGGCAAAACAACAGCATCTATATTTACAGAGAGCTGACTGAAACCCTTGAAACAGCACTTCACATCTGACTGATTTACAGGCCGTTTCTACCCAGGGTGCCAATCAAGCCCTGATTAGACATCACTGACTCGTTGATGAAGGTTCAGACGGCAGCAGCCGTGTCCGCGTGATTGCGCGAGGTCGCCTTGTCCCAGATTAATCTCAGCAAATGACACAAGAGTCGTGAAGTTTTCACCTTTCTCAGTTTAAGTAAAGTAGGTTTGGTTTAATAGTGGGGAATTCAAAAGGAAAGGCATGTGTGGTGCTGCTTGATCTACTGCTTGCTCCCAAACTTGTGGATTAGGCCCCCAGTGCCCCCTATTGGCCCCCAAACCATCTGTTGATCCTCTCACACACACGCTGATCCTCCACATTCATGAGGAAATAACAAGACTTCCCTCTGAGAAAAAACAGAGAAAATGTGTTTTTATGTATTCTCATTGTCCTCCCCCTCTTTTCCACCTACATCTTCTCTTTTTTAATGTCTTTTCTGCTTCCACTGCCACTCAGGTGCAGTGATATAGAGGTGCAGAAGGGAGGTAAGGTGCTCTTATGGGAGGAAATTATGGCAAGCAGCAGGGGAGAAGTCTATATATTCCAGCTCTGGCAGACTCCTCGCTCGCTACACGACAAGAAAAAGTGTCTGCACACTGATCATACCCTCATTAAAGTTGTTCACTTTCTCCTTTTTCACTCCAATTTTTTTTTTCTTTGATGCACTCGCTGCTCTTTAAGTGCTCTTTAAGCACCGCGGCAGTCGCCTCACTTAAAAGTCCGTCTCTAAGCAGTTAACAACCGCCTTTTCAGCAATGACAGGACAATCAGAAGACGATTTTATGCAAACTTCTTCTGGAGATCGATCCACCTCCATTACCTGAGAGCCTTAAATGTATTTTCAATGCAAAATAAGGCTCTTAACATAGCTTAAGGATCAGAACAGCACTGGACTTCCCATTATTATTATTCACTGCTACGTATGAAAGCCGTACAACGTTGACTTTCATTACTTTCAGGACCCTGTGTACTTTTCAACTTTAAAAAGAAATGTAGATAAATGTCAATCCTTCAGACACAAATGAATTTAAGATTACTTTCATCGGATGTAATGCCGTAGCTGTAAACTCCATCTGCAAAGCATGTCCATTTGTTGTGTTCCTGTTAAATTATTGACATACAAAATAATCTGATGGAAGACGATGACATTTTTGTTTGTTTGCCAAAGCCTAAGGTACAAAGTGCAGTCAGATAAGACTGAAAATAACCGCGTTGATAAGAATCTGCCATCCGATAGAGTTCCATGTTATTCCAATGAAATCGGAGTCCAGGAGGATGTCTAGGTGCTTCTTGATCCACACCAAAGGACATCAACTAGCAGATCTCCAACAGGTCACGACCAATGCTCTGAGACCAGAATCTGATCAGCCTACCTGCAGTGTTGTTTCCAATATCGGCCTGCTATGAGTCACACCGCACGTTGTTTCAACCCTGACCCAGACATCCAGCCAGACAAACACACCGACAGGGACAGGACCAGTGTTCAAGCTGAATACTAATCAGTTGTTCCTCGTTTTATCCCCATCTTGTAATTGTTCTCATGATTTCTGGATATTCTTTGCCTTCTGCAGATTTACATAAAAAAATTAAAAATAAGCCATCGCTGAGCTAATTTAAAGCTAATGAAAACACTCCCTTAGGTCTAAGTCCTATTGCCTTATTTGGACAGTAACCCTTCTCTCTGTGTCTCTGACTTCCTGTATTTGAAGAAAAAGCATTCAGGGCAGCAAATTCAACACATTTTTGAGCGCCAAGCTCCAGTCTTTTCGGCAGTTTACTCGACAATGTAGCGGGTGGGTGAGTTTTTACACACCGCCCTGTCAGTTTTCAGGGAGCTACGCAAGCAGAGGATGTGGCGAAGTCTCACACCGGCTCCGACCTTTCCAAAAACTCCGCGGTGGAAGCCGGCCTCTGATAGTTTGGTGATATTATAGAGGAGCAGAAGAGCTTCTAAATTGAACAAAAACACTTAATATAAGGCAAAAAAACAGCAACGAATCCACGTAGCTACTGGAACATATTCTATAATATGACCATAATGTAGAATTTTCTTATGAGAAATGATGTGAGGTGAGGTTACTCGAGAAAACAAAAGAGGATCTAAGGTGGGAAAACACCTTTTCTGCCAGAACAAAGCATAAACGTCAATTTGAGCAGCACTAAACAATAATCAATCTGTGCCACTATTAAATAATAAGAGCCTTGAGCGAGATAATCTCTGTGAGATTGGCTTTTCTGCGAGGTGTAACCACCATCCCCAGTTTTTCCTGTGCTTTTGATCTGCAGATAGGCACACGTCTTCACAAAGCTGAAAGATAATGTACGATATGATATTATGTTCATATGTACACGATGCTAAAACAGCCTTCAGTTCACTCCTCAAACACCTGCACAGTCTCCTCTGTGATCCCCTCACCTGTGATCTAAGCCTTTTATAAACCTCTCCACCCTGCAGTAGCACAGTCGGAAAAATTTCCAACCCGTAAGCTCCTCCCCCTCTGCTCCTGACAGGGCAGCCGTTCTCTGAGGCAGTAAAGATAAAGGATGAGGAGTTTCCCACCTGAAGACAGGAAGTGGGGAGAAGTTCACCTACTATCAAGGCTGCCAGACACAGGCTTGATTGTACTTTCCCCTCTTAGACCGTATCTTAATTTGGAACACAAAACAACATCCAGAACAACTGTTGGGCTAACCAAGTCTGACCTTCTCTGATAACCCAAAGTAGTATGACGTTTGGACTTGTTCTGACGTGCCCACGCAGCCCCTTCTTCTCCGTAGATCCCACCTAAAGCAATGCTCCAGTTTCTTGTTTGTAGTGTTGTAATGTACTTAGTTCTTGGGGTTTTATTTGCAGCGGCAGGACGGGATTATTCCCCCGGCTTACCGAGCTGAACGCAGACACATCGAGAAAGAGAAGCAGTCGGCTCCTTGGACTGCGTGAACCCTGGTGGAAACGTGAAAGAATGTAACCGGATTCAACTTGAACACACAAAGGGACAAATAGGGAGAAAGACGACCATCAAGTAGTACCATATCCATCATGATGTTACGCACTGCAACTACAAGTCGCACTAATCAATATTTGTTGTTTTATATTAACAATGGATCATATGATTACATGTGAGGTGAAAGGGATCGCTCGTATTGACAAACAAAAAGTTATCATCCGACTCGTCCCTCATCTATTTGGAGCTTTTTAAAACATCTTTCAGCTTCTTGTTTTGGTTTTATGTCCTGCAAATGTACTATTTGAATAAGCAGGCGATCAGTGGCAGAATGAAACAGGTAACGGAAGGTGTTTTGAGAAGTCACAGCACCAACAAGAGGTCCTTGAGCAAGCTGCCATAACTGGGCACCGTGAAATGGAAGGCGGTGAGGTCAGTCATGCGACCGAACGCATAACCTCTCATCTGTCTTTCGCCTGGCTGACAAAACAATTCTATTGTTCAGCGTGGTATTACTCAACATCTCCCAGGTTTTTCACATCAATGGCCGAATACAAGTCAGACCCATGCTTCTATATGGAACGACAGCGCTGACCCTCCAGCGTCTCCACACAAGGCCTTGACTACCACACCAACGAAACATCGAAACATTATATGGACATATCGCCCAACCCAAGGACAGACAGATTCCCTTTTATGAGGTTATTATAAGCCGTGTGGTAAGAGGTGTGAGTCTGTTTTGCGAATAGACACATCCAGGAGCGATGCCACAAGTCTGTTATGGTGTCTGCGTCCATCTGTCTGTCCGTCTATCTATCTGTAGCTGTCTATTGTCCGTCTGTCAGTTTAATCTGTTCCTGATGAGACATCAAAGGTTTTAATGCAGGTCAATACCCCACAAACACACACACACAGAAGCATCTGCCTTACAATTAACCTATACAATCACGCTGGCTAAACAAATCATAAAAATAGGTACGAGAGCCTGGCGGCTGATTGTTTGGCAGCCTTTTACGAAGCTGCCATAAAGGGGTTTGAAGTATTTGAAGTCTCTCAGGGAGTTTCTGCTTGTTAAAAAAAAAAAATGAATGAAGATGTCTCGAGGTGGATTTTGTTATTCAGGGTGTCAGTGAGAGGAAGGGGGGGGGGGGTCATCGCCGAGGTGCAAGCGAGAGGTGCAGTGCAGTCTGGGTGCTAATCAGACTCGTCCTCCGAAGCAGCGTTTGACGTTTCCCATCAACACCGGCTCCTGGCTCTCTCTCTCTCCTCACCTGGGCTCTCTCAGACGCTTAGCCCCCCAACCAGACTGTCTTCCATACTCTGTTGACACAGGCAGGCTGCTCCGTCAGTCACTCGCCTCATTAACTCCTGTTGGGCTGTTATTCCCACTGCTATAGTCGTACATGCGCGTGCCCTCTCATACGCATACATACAACCACCGAGTCAAAGTTTCCCACTCGGAGGCAGTCGAGTGTTTGTCAGTTTGCACATTTTCACATGTTTTGACGTTTCGCTGCTTACGTGAATTACTACAGCTGCAGGATTCACTCTCCGTCTGTTCGCCTCTGATCAGATGAATTGATTTTGGAGAGTGCTGACAGGATAAGTGTGTCTGTTTGTATTAAAGCTCAGTAGATACATCACTTGCGCATAGATACATAGCAGTACACATTATTTATTTGGGGGAAGGGCAGTTCAGAAAAGAGGAATGGTTAAATATTTCTAGTTTTTGGGGATGGTCATCTCTATATTTTGGGAGTGGGGGGGGGACTTTACTGATTAAACTTCAGTCATTTGTATACTGCAGCTCCCACCTTCACTTTATTCTGCATCTTAACAGAACACAATACTCCGTACAATACAACTAACTGAACCAGGGGAGGTATTTCCTTCAGACCAAGTCGTTTTTGTACTTGATATTAATGAGCCAAACACGGTGCATTTACAGTAAACCATGTGATTTTAGTAGCTGGATCTGAATAATCCACACATTTCAATAAATCAACAGATACAATATGTATGCCTCCTCGCATCTCTATAATTTATCACCGACAAAAGCATTGCTCATCATTCTGCAGATCATGATAGCCGACACAACTCACTCATTCACTTTGATACCCCATCAAATATCCAGCTGCCAAAGATCTGTGTCCATCCAAAGCCACAACTCATAACTAGATATGGGACAGTTATTCCTTCCTTGTTCCTTCCGGGCAATAACTTTGATCGGTGGCAGTAATTTCCTGGATTCATAAAGTTTGAATGAATCGCTATCAATTTGATTTAACACAAACTGTGACATCACAGAGCGTGCCTGCACTTCCTCTCTCTTTTTTTTTTAATAAATTGTGATATCTTGCAACACATCAACTTGAAATTGGTTTAAATCAAAGATAAAGATATCGTTGAGCTCAGTAAACGGTGTTTAGTGATGCAAAATAGAGCTGTCCTTTCTAAGGGAAATGTGAAATATACAAGTAATCTGTATTTAACGAGCCAACGCAACAAATAAACAACTGTGTCAGTTTGATGACAGACACAATGTTTTGAAGATCTCATAAAGGCAGATGAGAAAGAGCTGATTGAGAAGAGGAATGCCTAAGCGGCATGTTAGCATATCATAATTGACTGTCAGGTGGTTAGTGTGGTTTGCATGGGTAGTGTAGTAGCCTGCAAACGGGGTGTGATAAAGCTTTCCTGCTTTTTGTTGTGTTCCTACACCTCCAACACCATTTTAGTCTGAAGGGAATTATAACCTCCATTTTCGTAGCTGGGGGTGAAATGGCATAAACTCAAAGCACTCAGTGCCCATTAGAGAGATACAATCAGTGTCCTTACTTTAATGAAGGCAAATGCTGAACAGATCATGTTGAAGCAGATTGCTCGTCAATAAGGAGGATGTTTGCGTAGCTGCTACTGATAAAGTTGGTACATCAGTCCCTTGTAAGACTGTTTCACAACGTAATGTCTTTGAGTCACGGGTGGTATCATGATCGAAACTGTCAACCTGTGAAACCAATAATGCTTTCTGTGGCTCTAGAGGAAGCGTTCTAAAGTCTGAGAAAATAACCCTGATGATGTCACCAACCAGTACAAGTACAAACTTAGAGATTGAAGATTGAAAGAAGTGAGCATTTACAACAGAAGGAGGCAACGGAAGACGCTATAGAGATGCAATATGGGAAGTGTAGGATCCAGTGCTATTGGAGCGTGACATGGTAAGGACTAGAAGTTGGGATATCTCGTCCTTGTGACCGTTTTCTTTCTATCATCTGTCTTTCAACTTAATATCCCTTCAAGAAAATAACATTTTAGGGCTCCAAAAAGTGACAAATCAGCTTGCTAAGAGTCTATCATTCTACCATTTCTCATCAGAAGCCAAACTTTTCCAACTGACTGTTTCTTCTTCCTTGTTTGAAGTAAATAAAGAAAGTTCTATAGGACCCCATATTAGACTAATTACTTCTTTAAAGTAAAGGTTAAGCTCCGATTCACTTTCTTGCCAAGAGTGAAGATGTGAATATCGACACCACCGTTATATCTGTACATTAAATATTAAACTGGAGCCAGGGGATGATTAGCTTAGCTTAGCACAAAGACTGGAAACAGGGGGAAACCGCTAGCCTGGCTCTATTCAACACTTGACGTCTTATTTGTCTAATCCGCACCAAAACTGAGGCGTAAAATTGCCAGGTTGTGGTTTTCAAGGGGAGATATGTGCCGGACTATTTCTTGGCCTGAAGCAGTGACATCTTGGAGTCTTCACTAGTTTCCACTTTAGACATAGCCAGACTAGCTGTTTCACCCTATTTCCAGATGTTATGCTAAGCTAAGCTAACAACCTTTAGGCTGGAAATGTAAATTAAAGAAATATCTGGTACTCAATAACAAAACAACTTGTTTACAGTGTATCCTAAGAAACTTTCAGGACAGTTATGTGTGAAAGTAAACGGCCACATGGATGCGTCAATGAGCCTGAGCCCTTCCCTTCTTGTTCACCTTTTCCTAAGAATGCAATGGTGGCCAGCGCTGACTCACCTGGTGGAGTCTCGCGCACACACACACCAGCCCCCCGCTCTCCACTCACTCACCTCCTTCCCCTCCCTCTGAGTTCACCCTGCACTGCAGTTCAAAGTGGTTTTGCCTGTCTAGCCTTGGCGTTTAATGTTTAAGTATTGGGAGCGGCTGGAGAGTGCAAATAAAATGCCTTTACAGACTCCGGGGCACGCTGAGGGCTGCGATTCCAGATACTGTATTGTGAAATTCCCATTGTGCTTGACGGAGTAGCCTCAGGGAACCTAAATCTGTTCAGCTGAATTGTGCCTCTTTACTTCTTCATAATAAGTGAGGCGTGCGGCTTAGATAAACCATTTAGAAAGAAGGTTATTGAAACTTCATTATGCTGACAAAAGAGGACACATGTTCAGGGGATAGAAGGAAACGTGTCCGTGCTATAAACTGTTTGTCAAATGTTCAGAACAGGATAAAAGGTTTGAATGCGGACCCCACCTGCAGGAGAAAACCACAATGAGTTGTGGTATGGCTGGCTTTCTGTTTGGCTGGAAGGAAGGAAACCCTACTTGCAGCAAAGGAAAACAACACAGAGAGCCTGACACTACTTATATGTTTGTGCATGATTATTCTGTAGTTCTAATCCGTCTAACAATGTTACAAAACATTCAGACAGGAGGAGGCTTTAAAGCAGTAATTGGGGAGGACTTACTCGGGTAAAACGCAGCTCAACCACTTCTAGTTGCATCTCGCTCGTGCTTGATCGAGACTGTGGCACAAGAAATCAAACATGGGTGTGGATTTAGTCTGATTCGAAGCATATCTCTTAAGTCCCTTGAATGTCAGGCTGAGGGTGCTTTTTTTTGGAGAACGAGTGTAACTGAGCAGATGTAGGTGTCTCAGACCGGATAGAGGACTGGGTCAGGGGATGTGAGTTATGTGTGTTTTGGGTGCGGGGCACAGGTTCTGATGTGACACAGAAGCAGCCGAAAACTGATGACTCACTGGCCGCTTTCACGCCTCACACGCTGGATAAGCCATCACATGCAATAGGCTGCTTAATATGAATTGTGTAATGCTCTCAATCCCTGCAGAATTATTTCATAAAATCAGCCTCTGTTTTGCTGCGTCACCTTCACACACAAAACCAAAGCAAATGTAAATAGAAGAGCAACAGAATGTCGTATAGCAGCACTCATATGGGATTTTTTTTTAAGCTGTTTATTTGTTTCCAAAAAACAGATTATGTTGTCAGGTGAACATTTTCAGTTTGCTTGTTCTAACTCTAATTTGCAAGATTATGTACTCCTTTGTGGTTCAGCTGCTGGGCTTTTAAAATCCTTTCAAACCCTATTTGGCAAATGTCTATTTTGAGGTTGAAGTGCAAACTCTAAATTGTCCATAAGTGTGTAGATATATTATTCTTGCTTGTGTGTTAACCCTTTGATAGTGGCCTGTCCAGGCTGTTTACATCCCAGCATGCATTCACCCTGAACAGGAGTGACCCAGTTTCAGTCCAGAACAGGAATAAGCAGGTATTGCAATTGTGTTTAGTGTTTGTTTTAGGATGTTTGAGACCATTTCAATAGAAGTTCATATACTAAATTGGCCTCAGCTATTTTGATTAATTGTCTAAACTGCCTGCCGTGATTTCTACTGCCTTTAGTTACAAACTCCACCCATCTGGCACTGGACGAGGCCAAAACCAAACAATGAAGTGTAATGTTTGCAAATACTATTTGCCCCAGGTCGGACAGATAGATGGTTGGTTTCCTCTGTGGGAGAAACTCAAGTTCAAATCCAGTCTGTCACATCAGCACACCTTGCTCTTTAGGCTGCATTATTCATCGCAATCTCTGCATTATTCATTTCACTTAGCATCACATTTTGTCACTTGGTTCATTTACAAAGAAACCCTTAAAGTCTCTACAGTCATAACAATAATAATTATGATCATCCTTTTTTGCATGAGGCCTCTATGGACCCTCGCTGCCCCCCCCCTCCTCCCGTCTGTGGTTTTGAGGCATTTGTGTGGCATGCCAGGTTTTTATCTCAGAGCTGTGACACCTGAACCAAGACTCTGACCTGGGGCCAAACAGAGCCTCCGGTGTCCTTCAGGGCACCACAACTGCTGTCAGCTCTCTGTTTGAACAGTACCTCTGCAAAAACAACTGCAGAAATATGTCTAGAAAAGACATCTACATGTCAATTCAGCGACGTGTGCACTGGAAGCCATCACTGGTAGTGGTGGAGTATCTTGGTGGGGGGGTTACGTGGCAGTGTGCCAAGAGCACAAGCCGTCTTTTGGCCAAGATTTGATGTTCATGATCTCAGTGAGTGGCAGGCAGTCTCACCTGCCCTGGTGCTGCGAGCCTGGCACAGACTGAACAACACCAGACTGGAGGTCAGCCAGAGTGAGGTTTAATGAGACTGAAGCCACACCAAAGGCTGGCATATCTGTCCTCACTTCAGAGCACCTGTGCCACACTGTCAGCGTGATGAGAGCTAAAGTTGCCCCCAAAGCAGCCTCTCTTCCTGTAATTACTCAAACAGTTGGTTTGTTATCACACATATAATTTGCCTTCCTGAAACATTTGAGATAACCGATATGCCTTGAATGTGGGATGCAGTGGTGTTGTATGTGTGATGGTACCATGCTGCTTTTAATCAACAATGCTAAACTATTTCCTAATTGGCTGTAATCACAGGAATATAACTATATGTGTGTTTTGGGCTGAAAACAACTCGGGAAGGTTGGTGATTGAAATCAAATCTAATATGGGGTGGAGAATTAATTACAGAAGTGCTGGGTGTTACTGCTTACCATGAGTGTGAGAAGCCCCCTCTCCTCCCCTTCTCCTTTAAAGGAGTCAAGAGGAAGTTACAGTTGGGCGCAAACATAAATGTCTGCCACAACTATGGCCAGTAAATACAGTGGGGTACCAATGCTTAATCTGTCAATGAAGTGGACTTTGGAACGAAGACGTGTAGGAAAACCTAAAAGGGACAAGGGACATTTTAGGCGCTAAATAGATTGGTCATTGAGATGAGACAGACAGGCCTGGAAACCTCTAAAGCCACATCCATAAGAGCCTCCTGTCAGTCTGTCCCGTTCCTCATTCTTACGGAGTCTACTTTATGTTGTGGGTCAGAGATGTGTGAATATGCACTGCCATTATATGAGTTATAGGTCTAGGGGAAATAAAAACGGATCGGATGAAATCATAATTTAAAGAATAAAATGCTTTGACGAGTATACGGGGGCGCAACAAGGACGCAGAGTGCGCGAACTGCGCAGAAATGAGTGCAGGTCTATTTCCAAGTTATACTGAAATTTTAAAGAATTGAGAAGTGTCAACTCAAAATGTTGGTTCTGTTTTCTCAGACTTCTTTCGACTTCAACCTAAATGGTATGAAACGTCTCTAAAGCCATGTCTGTGCGTATTCACGTTGTTTTAAAGAGGACACTGTTCCACCAATCTCATTATTTGTACAGTAAGTACAATCTTCATTGTGTTTCTTCATATATTTGGAGGATACGAGGTCACAGCAAAATCATCCAGCGCAGTCGCGCGCGTCCAAGAGCAGTTTTATTCTCCTGGGAAATGCATTCTGCGCGGAAAGTTATCCCAGACGCAGTTCAATTACCGCACACGTACTGAAATCACTTCACCCAAACTACACCGCTTCAGATTTGAGCCCAGCGCTGAGCAAGTGCTCCTGTCTGTCCTGCCTTTCCTGTGAAATCTGAAAAATAAATGGAAGGGTGAAAAAAGACGGTTTATAATTGATGTTTTCCCATGGAACAGCCCCTCCTCCCCGCAACACAGGCTAACCCTCAGGTGGAAGAAATCTTTTTTTGTGGGATAACATCAGGAGGGTTTGTCTAGGCGAGCCAATCAAATCCCTCCTCTGCAATAGATCGGTGCTATAATACAAAGCAGTAAAAGCGGTCGCCTCACACAAGCGGCTGCAGCTCGACTAGAGATCCCGTGGCTTTTAATTCCTTCACTACTTTTTTTTTTTTAAACCCTCCTTCGATGTGCCCCGTTATTACCATTTGTCTGAGGCGTTCATTTCCGCACCTGCCACAGTAGAGACCAGGCGAAGGCGAAGTAGAGGAGGAGACAAGGGCATTGCGAGAGCCGGGAGAGGCAGACGATAAAGAGATAGCAGCGGCGACTCGTTTGAGATCTTATAAAGGACAAAAAAAAAAAAATGCTGCTCTGGACCAGAATCGTATTGGTCGGTCTCATCTGCTTGTCCTTGGTGTCCTCTGGGATGGGATGCGGACCGGGCAGGGGCTACGGCAGGAGAAGACACCCGAAGAAGCTGACACCTCTTGCGTACAAGCAGTTCATCCCCAACGTGGCGGAGAAGACCCTCGGGGCAAGCGGTAGATACGAAGGCAAGATCACAAGAAACTCCGAGCGATTTAAAGAGCTGACTCCCAATTATAACACAGACATCATATTCAAGGATGAGGAGAACACCGGTGCCGACAGGCTAATGACTCAGGTAAGGAGACAGAACCTTTTTATTCTCCCCTTACTGCCCGTCTCCTAACGCACCATCACTGCGCACTGCAACAACCTCCTTGTCAGACTGATTGCGCACCTTAAGGGAAGTCTGTTTTACCCGCTGCTGAACTCTTCACACTGAGCCCTTTTTTTTTAACTTCCCTGTAAAAGCAGATGCGCTTTATGCACCAGGCACGGGAGTTTTCAAAGGCTGCAGGCTCTGAAAGCGAATGCAGAAATCCAGCTGGAGAAGTGATGTGCAGGCGGACAGTCAGGACACTCGGCCTTCATGATTGTGACAGTGTATTTAAAATATTAATGTGCCCCTCTCCTCATATCTATATTTGTATATTTTGTGAGGTTCTATTTGTTGTCTTACGGACGCACGTTGACGTTACATTACATGTCGGGAGGACATTCAGCATGTTGTTGCCTAATTACGCTTTAGATTGCGGCTCGTTTTAAGCGCCTTTTTCTTTATTCCAGCCCCGAACACACAGAGCTGGGGATGCGCACCGCTTCAAATAGCCGGGCTTATTCAGGCATGGCGTGGCTCATTCAGACATTTTCTCGCACAGGCTGCTGTAATTCAGCCTTTTCGCATGATGTGCACCGGCGCATGAAAACAGTGACATGTCTTTGAGAGTGTTCTGAACACTATCAGGACTTCATACACGGGTGGGACTCGGTCAGTTATAGGAGCACGGCGCGCAGGGGGTGATGGTGCCTCACTGGCATGGATGATGACATCTTTTTTTAAATACTCCATCCTAATGTAGGCAGTTAGTTATCAAAGCTCACAGCTCGTTCTGTGCAGATGAGACGAGGCTCACAACACGTCGGGGAGATTTCTATCGCGGTTGCAGGATGCCGCGTCTCTCCAGCATGACTTTTAGCACTCAGATGCTGGTGAATTATTAAAAGCGCTTGGGTGATATTGGCTGAGTAATAATAAAATGCCGGTGGTGATGGTGGTGCTGGTGGTGATGAAGCCAGGCGCGCGCGCCGGAGTCCCTGAACCCGTGCCTCGCACCATGCATGAGCACGAGCTCCGATGAAATATTCACTGTGCGTGCGGTCTCGGCGTCCCTCTCAGCCCTCCCCACATCTCCTCTGTGATACACCTATAGGTTCACATACACACAGAGATGATGAAATTACAGGCGCGTGGGGATGTGATTCCCAAACTGGGATTCACACCCCCCCCCCCCCCCACCCCCCATCAGATCCTCCAGGAGGTTCCAGGGGCTCCAGAAAAAAAAAAGATGGATAATTTGATTTCACAGTTATTTCATTCATCTATGAGAATATTGAGTAACATGGATCTGCAAGGCTTTCATCTGAGTAAAACACCCCACCTGCTGTATACACAGCTGTGTGTACAGGTCTGTATAAAACCATAAGGAGGAGGGAGTCCCTCAGATAAGATTTGACTATATGGCTGAAGTTCGTCTATTTGGGGGCCTGAAAATCGCATGTTTGAGAGCTGCTGTTACAGATTATTATTTTTTTTGTATTATTATTTTTTTTTAAAGGTCAGTAGTTGTTGCTTCAGGTTTATCGTCAGCTTTCCACTCAGCATCCGAGGGTTTACAGAAAACACAACAACATGCTCGAAGTATGACATGTACATGAAAGGGCTTTTTAGGCACCCCTCACTGGGCCTTAAAACGCAGTTTGAACTTATGACCTTTGGTCAGCGGGAGGCCATAGTAAGTTAAAACAGGTGAGATTGTTCTTATCGTACATGACATTAGGTCATCACATTGGGGGATGCATATCCAGAAGAGAGGAGCTGGGCTGTTATAAAGGCTACTCTGGCAGCGGTTAAGCATTATATCACATGCGAAATGACGCTGTGCCAACGGTCTTTGCGCTGTTCCACGGCTTTACGCATGAACCTTGCGGGCCTTTACGCACGGAGTTTTACGCATGGATGTAGTGGACTTTCCTTGTTAGCTTGTGTTTTAGAGAATAACTGTACTCGTACATGGAACAAGGCACGTGCGTGCAGTGGCTGCCTTAGCTGTCTGCAATTAATCAATTAATCAATCCATTCACTTAGGCCCAGCCTAGACTATAATATTTACTAGATAAAGCGCTTCAAAAAGCATACACTCCTAGGAAAGAGACGATGTCTCCTGGAGTGGCGGGGCCTGAGATGAACAGGAGCGAGACTCCCACCATCTAATCCACAAATGATAGCTTCATGTTCAGTCGTAAAATAGTATGGTCCCAAAATAAGTGGAGATGTTCTCTTGAGGAGAGGGGAGATGGCTCAATGTCCTAAATTCAATGTCTGTCCTGTGAACTGTCGTTTGTTTCATCATATCAGAGACAACATGTAAGGTTCCCCAGTACAATCAAAGAAAATACTTGATATGCAATGTTTAATCATGTCATCCATACCGGCACATGTTACTTTCCACGCGGAAGAAAATCTCCACTGTTAGATCTGTTAGCAGTGGAGCGCTGTTAGCACTCATGCAGTCTCATGCCCTCAGTGCAAAACGGGTCGGGAAAGAGACGAGCTGGCGGCTTGTTTGCACTGACAGGTAGCTGATAAGTGTTTCCTCTAACCAAATCATTTGTGAAAAGATTAAGAGGGAGGCTGTTGAACAACTTTACCCCGAGCACAAAGCGCCGGTCTAGGGCGCCCTGCTGGGCTTCACGGTGGCTGAGCAGAATTTGGCTTGATTTGCGGCACACGACCTAATGAATTAATAAATAGGTTAAGCTTTACGGCTCTTGACTCCGACAATCCCACTCAGAATGTGGGAGGGTTTTTTTTTGGGGGGGGGGGGGGGGGGGTTGGAAGGGGGAGGGGGGGGGCTTTTATCATTTTTTTTTTTATTCATCACATTCTACAAGTGTGATATCCTCATAAAACACCCACTGATATTCATCGATGCCTTTATTGTTGTTGTTGTTTTGTTATACGTGGTCTGTGTGAACAGTCTCGCTTTAGGACAGGCTGTCCATAAAGAAGAGAGGGACTCACACACACACACACACACACACACACACACAGACACACACAGACACACACACACACACACAGACACACACACACACACACACAGACAGAGACGCTTCTCTCTGCGCCCATATACCATCCCTGGATATCTCACAAGTCTGTCAGTCAGCAGTCCAAACACCCCCGACTTAAGGAGGCATGTCACGTTTCTCAGACTTTGCAGGAGAGGGATAATGAAAGTTTCCCTCCGCGGTTGGGCTGAAAAGACTCTTTGTGATGTTTTATTTGACATATTGGTCGAGCGTCGAGAATAGTTGTCTTGGAGAAGGCCAAGCATCTTCATTGAGAGCGCGGAGAGGTTGGGGTGCGACGATTTATTTATAAGACAAACTCCAGATATTTTAAGGCATGCCAGCTGCTCCTGAAGATCACCTTCGTATCATCTGCATATCAATTATTGATTTAAAGAAAACAGACAAGTTGCGACCAACAAAGGACTCGCTCATTTCACGGCCTAATACGAACTCATGAATTTGTAATGCACGCATGTTGTGTTCAACGCAACACTTTTGGAAAGAAAGGGATGCTGCTCGCACCTTTCCGAGACCAAAGACCCGTGTGTGATAGGCCAGTGAAGCGAACGCGGTGCCTTATCAATATTTCATCAGCAGCTTTCTTATCCGAGATGTGCCCTCTGACGCTGCTGAGCTCAAAGATGCAGTTTCACCTCAGCTGGGAGGAATCAGGTGTGGGCGAGGCCTCGGTGACTTTGGCTTTTAATCGTTATCGCTGTAATGGACAGCAGAGATCAAACGGACCAGATGTGTATTGGGGTGCGCTATTTCTAATATTGTATTTCTCTGAGCAAAATATGATGCATTATAGTCAATGAGCACCTGCTAGTCTTGGCAACAGCGTTGTGTCAATACAAGAAAGTATTTGGTGGCAGATGCTGATTGACACTGCGTGTGCGCCTCTGGAGCACCTTACATGCGCAGAGCTTGGACACAACAGGTGACTAACAGGTCAAATGTTTCTCCCTCCCGCAGAGATGTAAAGACAAGTTGAACTCTCTGGCCATCTCGGTGATGAATCAGTGGCCCGGGGTGAAGCTGCGGGTCACCGAGGGATGGGACGAAGACGGACACCACTTCGAGGAGTCGCTCCACTACGAGGGCAGGGCCGTGGACATCACCACCTCGGACAGAGACAAGAGCAAGTACGGCACTCTGTCCCGGCTGGCGGTGGAAGCCGGATTCGACTGGGTCTACTATGAATCCAAAGCCCACATCCACTGCTCCGTGAAAGCAGGTAAGGCTGCACAGATGATAGGGGGAAGCCTCCTCGTTGTGCCAAGAGAAACACTTCTGTCATGCGCACTTGAGCTGCTGGCTGTAAGAAGAAAATAACCAGATGTATCACCGGGGCACGTTTCCCGTCAGGTGCGATTGTAATCTGAAAGAGCAGGTGCAGCTCTGGGAAGCTGCAGCCATGCCTTATCTTTTAGAAAACGTCCATCCTTGTTCCTTCAGCTGTTTGCGAGGGAAAAGTAGACGTGATGAAGGTGTCAAAAAGGAAGTTGACGCTTTTAAAGTTTCCACAAAAAAAACAACTGATTTCAGTGACCAATCAGCTGCAACGTGTACATGTTAAAAGAAACACCACGTGAGAGCAGAAACGCAACTCCACGTTTTTGTTCTCTGATCTGTTGATTCGTTTGTATTGCGAAACTATACATTTTACGATCATCAAAAAAACCCTTCTCATTCAGTTAATGATTAATCACAA
This sequence comes from Cebidichthys violaceus, assembly GCF_023349555.1. Lineage (NCBI taxonomy): Eukaryota > Metazoa > Chordata > Actinopteri > Perciformes > Stichaeidae > Cebidichthys > Cebidichthys violaceus. Next base: position 10,067,581 of record NW_027176318.1, on the reverse strand, counting down.
GAACGTGCACTCAATATGTGTCTAATGAGGTAATTGGAGAGCAGAGTGGAGCCACTCATTGTGCCTGTGAAACATGCTTCTATGAATGATGTATGGGTGGCGTTATGAGCATTTCCCATGCAGCTTATTTCTTGATCTTACATCGCCCCACTCTGTCTCCTGGTGGGAACCACGGCCATAAACTAACAAGGCTCCTCGAGTGACCTAGAAAAGAACAACATTTTGTTCACTTCCTTTTTCTTTTGCACATTAGTGGAAGCCAAGTGAAAATACTGGAAGTTGTGAAGTTTTTTAGGTTATAATTTGGATTCGATCGTCTAATGAGAAAACGAAAAATAATTTCTTGTTTGAGATAGTTCTTTCGGATTTCTTTCGTCTCAGCTTTGAGATCTTTTTAGTTTAAAGACAGTCTTCGTTGTAGTTCCTTTGGGGGGCTAAAACGACCTTACAGACCCTCACTAAGCTACAGGACACCTATGGCGCGTAGAAAGTATTTCCTTGCACTGATTGATGAACCGTGGCACCTTTTTTTTTTTTTTTTTTTTTTTTTAGCTCAGACTTTATTGATAAATCCCTTACTTATCATTCAACACACACGTTTTGAGATCACAGTATGGGCCGGGCCGACGTGTCATTAGGGGTCATGCGACTTTACCAAAAGGATTTGGCTGAACAATGTTGAATTGGTTGGGGTAAATCTGGTTTTCAGTTGTCACCTTATTTCATGCTCGGGAATCTTAAAAGAAGATTAAAAGCCCCAACTTCAGAGCAGGAAACCCCCCTTTGCTGTGTGCAGGACAGTGTGATCCCAAGAGACTGGTATGTGAAGAGCTCCACCAAGGCCAAAATTATTGTCATCAAGCCTGACAACAAAGCAGCGAGAGGTGGTAGAAAAGAGGGCACATTGATGTTGCACAACAGAGAGCATTTAAGAGTCCGGGCCCTCATTTAAATTCAAATCTACGACTCGAGAGGCTTGGAAAAGTGGCTCCACTGGGTAAATAGTAGTTGTGAGTCGCCTATTTGTGTGAATTGTCACATAGAGGTTTCTGCACCTGAGTAAATATGGGGACGAGTAGCTGGGAAAGGCGTAAGTGTTCTTTACCAGGAGTAGCTTGATCCACAAGCTGATTTAGAATAACAATGCCTGCTCTTTATTGGGTTTTTTTAATTAAGAATAGATGAGCCAAGGCTTTCACTTTTCTCGTCTCAGACAACGTGGGCCAAGCCAATACGCATTTGGCACGGAGGAGCAGACAGGCATCATTATGCAAAATGCATATGGCCCACCATGATGTGTGTGTAGGCAGGAAAAATACAAATATGAGCGAAAGAAGGGAGGCCAGTGAATGGGCTTTTCAATGGGCTTTTGAATGGCTGAAAGGCACGTGTGATTAGTTATTTTTAAGTTCTTAAAGTTTTAAAAGCTTAAAATATTTCTGCTTTGGAACATCTATTGTCTTAAAAGTATTTAAAAAAAAATATGTTTTCAGTAGGCCTACGATGGTTCTCTCACGGTTGAAGACTTATTAACATTTTCTGACAGTGTAAAAAAAAAAAACGTGTATTGTATTTCAACAACACTCTCTTATTTTAACAGAGAACTCCGTGGCAGCGAAGTCCGGCGGCTGCTTCCCGGGCTCCTCCACGGTCACCCTTCAGGACGGCACCGAGAAGGCGGTCAAACACCTCCAAACCGGCGACCGGGTCCTAGCAGCAGACGACGACGGGAAACCGATTTACACAGACTTCATCATGTTCATTGATCAAGACTCAACGACCAGGAGGCTCTTCTACGTGATCGAGACCGACTCGGGCCAGAAAATCACCCTCACGGCGGCGCACCTCCTCTTCGTCGGCCGCAACTCCACGGAGGGGGAGCGGATGTCGGCGATCTTCGCCAGCCAAGTCCGATCCGGACAAAAGGTGTTCGTGTTTGATTCAGAGCGAAGTCGACTCGAGCCCGTGACCGTAAAACGGATTTACACGCAAGAGCACGAGGGCTCCTTTGCGCCGGTGACCGTGCAGGGGACCGTCGTGGTGGACCAGGTCCTTGCGTCCTGTTACGCAGTGATCGTAGACCACGACCTGGCGCATTGGGCCCTGGCACCCGTCAGGCTCGCCCACTGGGTGTCCTCGTTGCTTATCAGTTCCCAGCCTCGAGTCAGCGCACAGAACGACGGAGTGCACTGGTACTCCAAGGTCCTTTATCAATTAGGAACATGGCTCTTGGACAGCCACTCGATCCATCCACTTGGGATGTCGGTATACTCAAGTTGAAACCTCTACTACGGGAGCAGAATGAGACTACATGTAGGACACACGAACTATTCAGTAGATTAAATAAAATAAAATAATAATAATAATAAAAAAACGAACGAACAAACAAACAAGACAAAGGCCCCAGCGGAGTTGGGATATTTATTTCAGTGACTTTTCCATGTGTCCCCTTTCAAAGAATGAATGGAGCCTTAAAAAAGTTTCTCTTTGAATAATTTATTCTCATGTGAACTCGCTGCTGTCACACAAATGGATTCTGAAACGGTGTGAGCAGCAAATTGTGCATAATCTATTTTTGTATATCTCAAATGCAAAAAAAAAAAAAAAAAAGATGAAAAAAAAGATGAAAAAAATGGAAAAATAAAAAATATCGCCAAGAGAAAGAAGAAGACCATGTAGAAAGGAGCTAACGTTGACAGGTTGTAATGTTCATATGTGCATATATGTGCAACTGACTGTTATATTTTGGGGAGAACAAACTTCGCGGGGTTCCATAAATTATATTTTTATACACAGAATTGTAAATTAGATTTTGACAGATCGCTACCGAATCACATTTCGTTATTTGAAATAGTGTAAGATATGAGAATATATTTTAATTTAAATACAGTAGTTGGGAAAGTATTGGAAAATCTTGTACTGCTTGGTTTTATTAAGAATTTTATTATTTTGGAAACTGTTCGTTTAAGTTGTCGGAGAGGGACAGATATTCTGCCTCATGTCTGCATTCTCTGCTTTTCCTTTTTTTTTCGTTGTGTTTCTATTTTTCTGTTTTCCTCTGAGAAAAATATTAAATGCAGATTCTGACAATTCAGTAACAGTTAAAGTAGTACTGAAACAGTTTCGTTAAATAAATTAATAAGTAACTCCTGTAAATGTACTAAAATGTATTTTTCTTTTCATATTTTGTAATAGGGAAATAGTTTTATAGAAATGACCTGCGGCAGATGCAAAGTTTGGATAGTCTCTATAGCCAGACCATACCAGTTAACTTTCATAACAGGGCGATGCGTCAAAAATGTCTAGAGTTTATTATTTATATGTTTATTACAAAATGAGATAAAGAAAATCTTCAAACTTGCAGTTGTTACATGTCTTTGTCTGAGTGAACTTCACAGCAAACACAAAAGGGAACATTTGAACGACAGTAGGAGGCACTTTCCGGCCAAAGGAAAGGTCGCAAAATGAGCAGTTGGAAGAGCTCATCGATAAACTAATTATATTGCGCTTCTCACATTGATCAAACATGTGTCTGATAACCAGGCGTGTATTCTTCTGGCGGTAATAATTAGCATATAATTGTTTTACATGATAATTGAATGAGCTCTAGTGGGAGAGCCAACACACAATCCCACCCCGTTTGCTAGTTTTTTGTTTTTTTTTACAAAATGGAGAGAATATTGCGCTTTGAACTACCTTTTGCATGCTTGCGAAATGTTGAGAGCCCATGTCAAATTTAACGAGGTTTGCCCACCGCAAATAACTCCGAAACTTGCAGACAAATTAAACAGAAGTGTGTTTGTTGGCCCTAAACGCGCTTCTCGGTGTCTGCTTGTCTGAGGTCAGATTGCTCCATCAGTGACTGACAGTCCGCTCCGGAGGAAGAAACGCAGGCATTGTCTGAATCACAGCTTAGTAAAAACATTTGTCAGTCTTTAGCAAATCGCCATAATCCTCCAGTATTTTCACAGGGACTTATAACGGGCATGTAGCACTTAATAGTGAGGGGTTTAGTCATTATTTATGTCCTCCCTTTGACGTCTTCTGCGGTATTAAAAAGGATCTTTCTAACGTCGATTACAGCATCGCTTTCTCCCACGAAGCGCGTTATTAAGTTGAGCAAGTGCGACGCCACGCGGTGAAACACCTGTACTGCTGGTGAGATGCTTTTATATAAAGTCAAATCAGGAGCTGGAACTATTTACTAGTTAACTATATAGAAATGTATTTGTGTGAAGTGGCTTTAGGTTTAAAAAAAATCTAACTTAATGAATACATTTGTACTAAAGTGCAAATTAATGACCAAAACATATTAGAATGCAAATTAATTCCTTGAAACTATTAGATTTTTCCCAATCAAAAATCACAAAAATGATCATGCTTCCCACCCAGACTTATCAAAGGTTAAAAAAAAAAAAAAAAGCGCCTTTCTGAACACTGTAGCAACATGAGCAGGAATTCCATTTCCTTCTCCCAGGTCGCCCACATTGTGTTTGGTTGTTGATACTGTGAGGTGGAAACTTTGAGGAGGGACAAAGCGAGCCCATCTCTGCCGGAGCGGTGACCTTGGGTCCCTGACAGATACAAAAGCGTCGGTGCAGGGCCGCATTCCTCAGAGCAGGTAAACAGAGCCTCCTCTAATCCCTCTGGGGGCCCTCGGTCTGCTCGGGCTCAACAACGGCTTTCACAAATGTTGACATTTGCAAACATGAGCGGTCTGGCATTCTGGAAAACACAACTGGCCGTCTCTAAGAGAGAGAGAGAGAGTTCTGCAAATGGCAGCACTGCGTTTTCTTTCCAAGCAACAATCACAACCAGCAGAGCGCTCAGGAGGAAGGTGGTAAGTTCTGAGGGGAAAATACATTTTTACAAGGATCTGGTCCCAAACATGGCAACACACCTTCACTGTGGCCTCCTCCCTCACTGTCAATAAAGTGAACTTCTGAAGACAGACTAACTAGACTCGGCACACGATAGATGGACGAACGAGCGGCTAGACAGTAGAAGTACAGATGTTACACTCATACATACATTTTGTTGTTCCAAAATAAAGAGATAATCAGGGCGGCCAGATGGGGCAACAGCATGACATTTCAAACTCTTTGATCTGAATCGATTAGTAGTGTTTCAGAGTTCTCGGGACCTTTCCTGTTGGTGCTGTCTATTGAGACTTGAAGTTCTCTTCACTTGCATTTAAACATCAATCAAAACATTTACAATTTTGATCTTTTTTTAAGTTGCGTCTCAGATATTGGTCTTCAATATTCAAGATGACTTTAAACCAACCAAAACCCTAGAAGGGTTTAATCCGAGTGGTTTCAAGATAAATATTGGGGCAGAATCTAAAAATATAGATCGTTTTGTCACGACTTTCCCTTCCTTGCACAACATACTGTCCTCCAGATAAGAGGTTTAATCGCTCTTTGGCGAGGGATCACAAGCAGACATTGTATTTAAAAAGGGATCCACTGCTTCAGATGACACCCGGTCCGGTCCAGTCCTCCGACCAAAGGACCGTGGTGGGTTTGATCTGAAAGTAGTTTGGAAAACGACTTTTCAAACGCTTCCAATTCTCACAATAAAGACAAACTCGATGCCATTGCTGTGTAAATCAAAACATTTATTGTTCTTCAGTTTCTCGTCTCAAATTCAACACATTCCATCTCTTAAAGAATGATTCACTTCCTTTTAAAAAACATTCAACTTCTTTTTTTAGAAAAATCACATGATTGACTACATCAGAACGTGACCGAGACGACTCAGAAATATTCCAACACAAAACATTACTTCATGTTTTACAGCAAAGTGTGAACAAACACGACAGGATGGATCGTCAACAATCTCGGTAGAAAACTCGAAGGTTGGATTTTGTCAGTCAGTGTTTGGTGCACCGCACTGTTCCAGATGAGGAAACCACTGAAGTGTCTTTTTTTTTTTTTTCTTTTTCTTTTCTTTGCAAAAATCCAACCAAACAATGCAAGTCAAGAAGCTGGGATGAGCTTCGGTGCAGTGAAAGCCATAAAGCGGCTTTAGAGCTACGCGGCTGCTCTGAACCCGGCTGGCGTCACAGAGATGGAAACCTCCATCCACTGGGCTAACAAACAATCCAGGTCGGCCCCCCTGCTTGGTACAGAAGTCTTAATTCAACAACGGCTGCATCAAGGAAAAGATGAGCGACTGTCAAATATATGCAGGTGGAGAGAAGAGCGATGGGGGGGGGGGAACGGAAGGAAATGTGGCGAGCCGAAGGAACGCGGCAACATCTATTCAGCGAGAGGGGAAGTAAAGCTCAGGTAAAGTCTTCAGTCCAAAGCCTGAACTCTGCGCGGCTGTGAAGGAACCTGAAGTGTTAAGTGAGCGAGTTAAGATCAGGAAAAGTGACACAGCGCCATCGATGGCTCCTCTCACCACAGCGCTGCTGAAAAATGAAGGAGTTAACACGACATTGGGTTTTTGGGAGATGTGGCGACACACAGAACTGAACCCTATGTGGAACCACGCCAACGGCTTTGAATGCTTTCGCTCAACCCGTTTGTACCTCTCATGTAATCGACACTTCTGTCACACTTTTGCATTGTTGGTTTCATTTGTATCACAAATTTAAGCAACTGATTTAATACATTTAAATTAAAAAAAGGCCATTTGAAAACATGTAAAGCTGATTTCTGCTGGTACAAACAACGCGTCCATCTGGCAGACTAAACTAAACGAATAAGGTTTGACGAATACTTGAACCAAACAAAGACTGGAGTTGATGCACTGCATTAGATTTAAAAAAACGGATATGTGTCGTGTACAACATGCAGCAAACACATCATTCTTTGTACCAGCAGGATCGAGACGCCTTTGAGAAGAAATCAGTCTTCAGAACAGAAGCAAGTGGTTTCAAATGAGCTGCTGGGTTTTTCAAAGCGACCTAGAATCACACATCAGAGGCACAAACGAGAAACCACCCAACTGAAATCACAGATGTTAGCGCTCTGCAGTAGCACCTAAACGCATCAACAAGGAACAACTGACAAAAAGTCAACTAATAGTTGAATGTGATAGATTGCCAATTTCATTTTCAGACCAACAGCTGTCTTTAAGTTGGGAAAAGTTGAAGTTATAATTTATAACGCAGTCACTAGTGAATCATAACCCAATCTGCTGAATTGCTAAAACATGCTAAACCTTTGGCGTGGTCCTTTAACACTGATGGCGGCGCGTGACGCGGCTTTGTTGAAGCGGATGTGATCTGAGGGGAAAAGAAAAGAACGGCGTTATTACTTCTGCCAACCCTCAGCACCCTGGATCCACAAAATGGACCTGTTAGAGAAAGTGTTGAGTTAGCGTTATGTAAAAACCCAACCCGGCTAGAGCTGCATGTTTGAACCAAAGCTCAACACTAGCAGCCATAATTAAGGCTTATGCAAACACAAGAAAGACCCATAGATATGTCAAGGATGAGTCTTTCTTAATCAAATATTAAATACTCTACTGCAACCACATGAGGGGATGTGATTGGAAAAACATTTATGTACGAAATTCTTAAAATTAAGGTACAAAAGATTCAATATGAATCTGCTCTGTCATTACAAGACCAGATGTCTTGTAGCAAAGGTAACTAACACCAGCACTGCCGGTACTCTTTCAAATCCACAGGATTTACTACAACACTGAAATCCAGTAACCCACAACATGAAAGACATCAAGTACACATTGTTAGGGAACAGAAACCTCTACATCAGTTACACTCAAAACAAAAAGGAATAAAACACAAAGTAGACAGTTTGGAACGAATGCACAACATACAAAAAAAGAAAACCATGGAACCTCGTGTTTTACACGAAGAAAGGAGGAATTTTGGGAGTTTAGACACTTTAAAGGCGGCCCAACTGTCTCAACACGTCAAGCGTGTTGAGCGTCTAGAGACCTTCACTGGCAAGAATTACGAATGCGCAGCATATTTTAAAACTTGTTTCAATTAATAGCTATTTTAAAAAAAGGGAAACACCACTAAATTTCTGAATTACATTCACACATGCAGTCAGGATTAGAGGCCACTAGGCACCTTGTGAACAAACTCTTTCTGAAGACTTAAAACCAGAGAACTTCATCTGTGATGTCATCCAGATGCACAGCTAGGAGTTCATTTACTAACAACGTATGAACGTCTTAATGTTACAAATTGATCTTTGCATAAATCAAATCCAGTGAAATAGTTTAACATTTACTTTGCCTATTGCTTCTCTAGCACGTCAGGCTGCAGGCAGCCGAACATTAGTATGACATCACAGTCAAATGGGCGGGACAAACATTCTTGCGATGAAGAAATTAATTTCAAATGCCAAAATTCAGTGGCATCCCCCTAAATCTATATAAAAAAGGTAGTATTTCTTGCCATACAAGGTGTCTAAAAAGGTTTTTGAAGTATGTGTGATATGTTTCAAGTTCAATATCCCGGACCTTACAGAATACTTAAAATGAATAAAAATGCAGCACAAATAAGAAGGATTATTCATTGTAAAGGCAACAGGAAGATGGACATCACACACAACCACACATCTTTGGGCTAAAGTTCAACCGGCTTCACATACCTGCATGTTCACGGTATATTGGCCATGTTTTTATTTTCCCTTACACTTTTTGTCAAATATCTTATAAACAGAAACGTGGTCCAGTCATCCTTCATTTTGAATTAGAAACAAAACTCGAGTAAAATGATTTATGTCTGGACACATCAGTATATCCTTACATGTAAAAATGTTTAAAGTGATACAACGCAAGTAAAGAGTCACTTTAAAAAAAAACAAAAATCAACAGGGTGAATACTGGGAGCAGGTCCCGGTCTACTTATGTACACGATCACTACTTAGATAATGGTTGCCCCCTCGGCTTCCTGTGAACGACGTTCACGACGTTCACGACGTTCACCTCCGATTTTAAATCATTAGTAAACACGAGTAACACATTTCTTAATAATTAAAAGAACGTTTTTTTTTGTTTAACAAACTTTAAACCCGGAAGAGACAAAGAAAAGAAACAAACTTCATGGAATAAGTAATAAGCCTTAGTTGCTACATCTAATCTAATAATGATGTCTCATGACGTCAAACTGAGCCAGACCAGGAAATTATTTAGGAAATTCAAGGATGTGGTTGCACTCGCGAATGCATTAGAGATCGTAGACTGTTACTTAAAATGTGTCATGAAGACACGTTTCTTTACGCAGGGTGATGAAGGATGGCTTCGTTAAAATGAGGGAGATTACATTTCCGGGCAGAAGTAATCTGGTGAGTTACTTTCCTGCTCTACTGACGGACATCTATGTTATCAGCTCAAACCGTTCAAAGTGCTGTTCCACACGCACGACGGGATCATCCACCGATCATCCACCGATCATCCACCGATCATCACCGATCATCACCGATCATCCAGCGATCATCCAGCGATCATCCAGCGATCATCCAGCGATCATCCAGCGATAGTCACGCAGATCTGGATCAATTATAACGGAACGGAGGAAACGGCTACAGAAATGTGTCCTCAGGGGAATCGTCAGCAGTTCTCTCTGACGTACTGAATATATGCCGAGTAACTAACAATTCTAAAAAAAAAAAAAATCTTACATACCATTCCCTCAAAAGCACAATCAGCACAAACTACAATCCTAAATCTAACTAATCCATAATCAATCAATACAACTAAAATATACATCCAAAATGCGTGAACGTTTTTTTTTCCTCAAATTGGACTCCAGACAACAGTTAAAAGATCTAAACTTATAGAACAAGGAGCGACGGCGAATGACCAAACTGGGTAAGCTGAACTAGAGGAGATCTGAACAATCGGTCTGAAAAGCACCACAAAACACACAAAGAGTCTCAACACCTACAATTTGTAAAACCGCTGGGAATTCAGAAAAAAAAAAAAAAACGTATTCATGTAACATCCAAAGCCAATTTGATCCCGGTCACTACTCTGTGATAAATACTCGATCATCCACCTCTGTGCCTGTATGCAAGGTCTCCACTAGATAGTGCCATTCACCCAAAAACTGCTTGGAGACTCATCTCTACCTGAAAGCGGGCTTGAGATGGGAAAAAAAAAATGAATTAGTGATGGAACACTGCCATCTACAGCAGGGGAGAAACACTGCGATGTGAATAAGCTGCCACGACCATCGCCTGCACCCAACCAAACAGCGAGCGGTGAATAATTAAAAAAACGACTAGAAAGTGGTCATATCGGAATTACGAAGTTTAAGTATTCGCTTTTGTTTTAATGGTGACTAACTGAGGAGGGGAGCAACCATTATCCCATGATGAGTTCTACCGAGTGTCCGTGGAAGAAGCACAAAGCATTCTTCACAAGCTTCCTTAAAGTAGCATTCACTGTCCAGCGTCTCTCCAGTGCCATTTCACAACGATGGACAATCGGTACACAAAGTCAAAAAACATAAAGGCATGCTCGCAGATAAAGTCTTTATGTTCACTGTTCCAAGTTGATAGGAGATGAATGACGCTTCTGTGCAGAGACGGCGACTGTGTGTGTGTGACCCCGCCCCCAAAGGGCTGAAGAAGTATTCCTATGCCGAGTTGGAGCTGTGCACGAGAGGCTCCCACGTTGGGAGGAAGAGGACTCTTCATCCGTCAATCAGCGCCACGTCAATGTGGGACAAATCAATCATGTGCCTGTGTAGTAACACAATGTTTGAGCCGTCGTACAATCTGAATGACCATGACCACCGCGAGATTAACGACAACAACAGTAGGTAATCATGTAATTAGTTTTTCTATATAGATGATCACAAAAGAAGAGTATTTTGATTACCTATGGAAGCTCATTTGAAAACTTTCTGCATGCTGGGGACTGGAAAATGTGGCGACTGCTTTCCTCTGTTGGTGCATCATTTTGAACATCTGTAATAAACAGAAATAGTCAAATACAAATGCACCTACATCACAACATTTTTGACTCGTCAGAGTAGGAAAAGCACAGGCGTTAACAGTATCCCTAACGATGGCTCTGTTCAAGTCAAGTGTTCCAGTGAGGGCGACGGAGAACAAACGCACACGATATCAGGACGCTGAAATCAAAGCAGCTAAATGGGATTCAGCCATCGTCAATTCATTTCACCATTTACACGAGCCTTTCCTGCGTTGACGAGTCAAAATGTCTCCTGTGAAAACGGACTATCGAGTACAACTAGATGCTCCCTTTATCCACAAGGGGGAGCGGGGGTGGTGTCGGGAGGTGTTCTCTACCCACTAGCTCACTACGACAGAGGGCGCTATGGGATCACACTATGAAAAGTCCATTACTGCCCCTCTGGAGGGTGCAAGACGAGTACACATCTACGTTTCATCACGAGCTACGAGCTAATTTTGCTACTCTTCATACAAACTAGATGCTATGCGAGCACATTAAGTCGCAAAAAAAGGTACTTGAATCCATTAAAAGTGCACACGCAAGTATCAAGCTGCTGTACCTACCTCTATGGGGCCGATGGACCTGAGAAGATTCTGCAGTTGAATGTCAGTGGTGGATGAAGAGAGGCCCTCTATGGACACAGTGCAGCGTTCATTCTCCGCTCCTCTTTGGCTCTGTCTGGTGGCCATTGGACGACCTCGACCCGTCGGACCACCCCCTCTACCTCGGCCCGATACGACGACCTACGCCGAAAAAATTGCCGACATGTAGTAAAAGAAACCGGGTGAGGGTTAAGAGAAAGACGGCGGGCGACAAACGCAGACTGAACCTCTCGCTGCTTTCACAGGCATGTTGACGTTTTAATCTCGCACTCAGCGATGTGAAGAGGAGCTATATTTCTCAGCACACAAAGGCACATTTAAAAAAAAAAAGACCAGTATGCGTTTTCCTCTTGTGCCTCTCAGACACGCCGAGCTTTCACAGGATTGACTTATCATATTTCTACATAGAACATCAACGTCAGAACATGATGCATGTGGCATGGCATATCTTCATTTGAGCTTGAGAGTGAGAGGTATGTTTCTTCAGCTGCAGAGGAAGGAGGAGGAGGAGGGAGAAGCTTCGAAAAGAGATAAGAGGAGGTAGAGGGAGTGTGTGTGTGTGTGTGTGTGTGTGTGTGTGTGTGTGTGTGTGTGTGTGTGTGTGTGTGTTGGGGGTGGGGGAGCCAAAAGGAGAGGAGCCATGCGAGCGTTATGGTGACTGCCTTACCCTGTCAGCGTCAGTGTGTATGGTAACTGTGACAGCAGCCTGGTGGTGACAGGCGTGCAGAGAGGCCAGGGGACCTGGTGTAGCCCTCCGTGTTACACTGCTCTCAGCTTGTCAATACTCCTGCACCTGGCACACTGTCCTGTCTTATTACCACTGCTGCTCGATTGGTATGTCTACTGAATGCCAGGGTAGCTAGCACCAGCGGCACGAGACAACTTTACAGGAGACATTTCAGCTTCTTTTATTTCAGAACTGCCTTTATCCAACAGTCTGCTCTATTAATATACTGTGTGTGTGTGTGTGTGTGTGTATATATGCTTTCTGGTGTCCAAAGCACAGAAGGCGGCGCGTGACCATTTATGACATACCCTGCTTTGCTGTGGGTTGCCCACGACCCCTCGGCCTGCCTGCGGTGTCCCGCTTGGTCCCTGCTGCTGCTGCTGCTGCTGCTGCTGCTGCTGCTGCTGCTGCCCCGTCAGTGTAACCTTCCTCTGCCCGGCCGGGTTGAGCGGGGTGGCCGACCAGGTGCCTTGTTGCTGCACTGGGTCTCCGGCAGCCACTGGGCCGTTTCCACTCTGAATGGGGATGACGGAAAACTCAAATTAGCAGCTCACACAAAACTCCAGCCTTTATCTCCATCTTTTTTTTTTTTGGTCAGGGCCGATGCAGGTTATTGGTAATCAAGGAGGTCGATAACTAATACTTGCAACTAATCTACATTTGCAGGATTGTGATGTTTACTGTAACCTCAGCGATATCTGCTGCCTTACGCTGGAAACACAGCTTTGACTGTCAGAGCTACAGTATCCTTAAGTGGTGTTGATGGGCACAAAGTAGCTTATTTTTTTAAATGTATCTATATTATCTGCAATCGGATAAAAGAAGAACTATTCTTATAATCGTATAAAACACTGTATATCTGTACTCTGATTGTTCAGTATTTAGGCAAAGTGTTTATGGACAACAGGGAGAAATGCAAGGACATATCTACAACGCGGAGGTAAAAAAGTGCCAGCGTTGGCGCTGGATCCCATCAGACACGCTGTGGCGAATAAAGATCAACCCAACAAGGTGATGGTCTCATTATCAAATAAAGTCACAGCTCAACTCTGTTGACATGCGGGGGAAGAATTGAAGGTCGTCTCTTCCCCGACTCTGCGGAGAGATGTGACAGATCAATACAGGGGAAGAAAGGAGGCGATATCTCTGACCTGTCCCCGGTTGAGAGTAAATGGATTAATCCCTCCTATAGAAATCACAGCTCCTGATTGCACCCATCAAATGCTAAGCTGCATTACACTGGAACGACAGCGGCTCGATGTGTACCCCATCCCCCTTACACCACTCTCCTCCCCAGCTTTTGTGTATTGCGCTGCTTTGTATTATCCCCGATGAAAATATAATTTGCCTCTTATCTGTGTGCCTAAGCCATACAAATCCAAATCCTCAAAAGTGGCAACTTTCTTACACAGGTATTACGTTGCCTCTCCGTTCAACCAAAAAAGATTAATTACAAGGGTCTTGGATTGGCATTCTTTTGTTGCCTTGCACCTGAGAGATGGGTTGATGGTAAAAAAAATAAATAAAAAAGTAAGTGAGGGATGACAGAGAGGAAGAGACAGACAAGAAGAAAAAAAAAAAGAGAAGGGAGAAGATAACATTGTCAAGCACCCGTTGATGACAGCAGAACAATGTGGAAGAGGAAGCATCAAGACAATCTTCTTTTCACTACAGCTATACTCTCTCTCTCTCTCTCTCTCTCTCTCTCTCTCTCTCTCTCTCTCTCTCTCTCTCTCTCTCTCTCTCTCTCTCTCTCTCTCTCTCTCTCTCTCTCTCTCTCTCTCTCTCATGCGGTGCATCAGATAGCTCTGCGCAGGTTTCCATTAACGCACTGACACCCAGTTATCTTCATCTGCAGCACAGCCTGCGATTGGGGCTCTGTGGCTTGATCCTCTGGGATGGAGTCGGAAAGCGGCTTATTTCAAATACTATCGCATCACGCCACCACGTCTCATCAGCGACAAGTGCGAGTGTTTAACATGCATGCCTTTGTGGTTTTTCAATAAAGATTAATGTGTAATTAAGGCCACGGCAGTGACTTATCAAGCGAGTATAAAATAGCCAGCAGCGGTAGTTCTGGACTTGTTGGTGTTACTGTCATTCTTGTTTTACCGTCTCCAAGGCCTCTATCTTTAAAGTAATACTCTTCTGCCCTTAAAAGAGGATATCAACCTTTAAGAGCAGTGATGAGGTGTCCCCAACTCCTCAGATAAATGTCATACTTCTCCCTTTAATGCCTTCAGCCTTTCTGTGTCCTAAAGGTAAAATGTGCGTAAAAGGCGTTGTATCTTAAATACCAGTTCTCAAAGCTTAAGAGAGGAAACTCTTAATAGATCAATTTTTACCAAAATGACACAGACATCACCTTGTCAAACCCATAGGTTAGATATCTTTTAGATTACAAAATAGACAGTGTGAGGGCAATCAGTGGCATTTCATTTCAAAAACTGTCGTTTCCCCCTGTGGGTAAAATCTGCTGAAGTGGATCAAATAAATGTCGGACCAAAACACAAAAGAAGGTGTTGGATAAAAATGAAATCGGCATGCTCACCGCTCCTGAAAGTTTGACGACTCTGACTTTTTGTGGCACCTGCTGGCCTTCGAAACCAGAATTCTTTGCCCGCTGCATCACAGTTCTTTTAGCCCCAGGTTTAGGTCCTTGCATTAGAGCCTGAGCCTGGCCAGGTCCCACAGAGGGAGTTACAGGTATGTTCTGTTGGGGGACCTGATTGGACTGGATCTGAGCAGCAGGCCTGTTTATGTTCTGCACAGCACTGTTCCTTCGCTGCTGCTGTTGTTGCAGCTGCTGCTGCTGCTGATTTTGTGGAGGCGGTTTCCATTGCTGGTCTGGAACAGGTCCGGGGGGCTGTTGCTGCTGGGCGCCACCTTTTACCATCTGCAGGCGTGTCTTGACATTGGGACGTGGTGTAGGGATCTGAGGACTGCCATTGGGAGGGATGGGGGTGGCTTGATTGGGATTCTTTAATGTTTGATTCAATGATTGTTGTGTCCTCAGAGGAAACTGTCTCTGCTGTTGTGGCTGCTGCTGTTGTTGTGGTTGTAGTGGCTGTAGTTGCTGCTGCTGTAGTTGTTGTTGCTGTGGTGGTTGTGGTTGTTGCATAAGGTGTGGCGTGAGCTGATTCTGTTGTGAGGGTTGAACATGTGAAGGAGACGGGCCCTGGCTCTGAGTCTGAGCATTGAGCCTGTCCAGCAGCTCCTTCTTTCTGACGCCAGCCTGCATCTGCCGTCGCATCTCCTTTCTCTTCAGGATCTCTTCTCTCAGACGCTTCTGCTCCTCAATCTTCAGACGGTACTGCCGTGTCTCCTCATCCTCATCAGGGTCCTGTGGCACAAAGCACAAACTGACAATGTGACCACCTGTCTCCACTTACTTGAAGGGGGGGGACGTGAGCCACTCGGTCTAATTTGAACCATATTACTTGGGCTGACACTCAGATGTAATCAAAGGCAAAACCCAAGAGAAAAATGCAATAGTATTGATCTGGTCTTTCCAATGGAATGAGACTGCTGTCATTAACAACAACATGATTGGGCTTAGAATGAATGGGGGGGTCCTTCTCAGCACACAAGTATCATTTCTGGGACACTGGGAATTTAGCAGGAAACAAATTCTCACAGTTATGGAACCATTTCAGAAGGATATTAATGAAAAGCTTGTTAAAAAGCTGACCTGCGGTGCCGGGGTGGGCAGCGTGCTTTGGATCTCCTTGCGAACCACCATCCTGCCCGCTCCTCCGGGCTGCGATTCGATCTTGGCAGCAGCTTGGCCTCTTCCTCGGCCACCGTCGGGCACCAGTTGAGCGTGCTGCCCCGGACGCATCCCCTGTGTTGCCTTGGCAACAGGCCTAATGTTGGCAGCGGGGCGGGCACTGTTCATGTGCGTGTTGCCAGGTGCTACGGGGAGCTCCCGGAGGTTGCTGTTGCGCTGCTGCATTTGCTTGGAGAGAGGCACGTTCTGAAGAAAGTGCAAAATACCAACATTTTATGTTTTTACAATCAATTTGATCTAAAAAAAAAAAGTGCATTAACTGACAGTATACAGTTATTAGAATGACTCCATTTCACTGCCTTTCAGTTTGAGCCGATATGTTAATCTCTCACCATCCTCTGCCGGTTGGACATGTTGCGCTGTTGGGGGTTCTGAGGGCGGGGAGTCATCTGCCTCGGGCTACCGTGGGCCTGCTGTTGATGGTAAAGATTCTGGCCATGGTGCATCATGGGGCGAGGCTCATTGACATTTAGATGTTGCTGCTGCTGATGGGGTAACTCCTGCCTATGGTGTTGCTGCTGCTGGTGCATGGACTGATGGGACGGCAAGGAGTCGTGATGCGAAAGCTGGGAGACGGGAGGGCCGTGCATTAAGCCCTGAAATATCAGAGAGATTATTGTTTACAAATAATGTATACAATAGAAATAGTATTACTTCTCATGAACATTAAATCTGGCAATTCCTGCAGTAATTAACCTCCAACTGGTATCCTTAAGTATCTACCGAGTAGAACAACAATAGTGATTCAATCACTAGAGGGAGCTCTTGTCTGTGTCTCTTGACAAAGAGCTGAGGTGTCGTTTTCTTAACGCTTCAGTAACAGTGAATATGATAACTAAGTCTAGTTTATTCATGTGTACAGTACTCTTGTCTAGTCATTGCTCTTGCCACATCAATTTCAATAATCTAGACAAAAATTCATACATTCATGGCAGACAAAGCATGTGAAGTGTTTGCCAGGCTCCCATAAAAGAATTCACAGGTAAGAGAGGATGCTACAAAAAACATTGTAACAGATAATATATACATATTATTAAGCAAGCAAATTCAATAAAAAAAAATTGGGGAAAAAGCACAAAATTGTTGTACAACAAACAGACAGACAGCTAGTGGCTTAAAAATCACTTACTCTTAGTCGTACCTGCATCCCAAACTGGACTTGTGGAGGGGGGAAAAGGTTCCCCTGCTGGCCAAACGGCTGACGAGGGCCCATGAAGGGTCTGGGCTGGTTGGGGGGGCCACCTTGTTGATTCAACCCGACCATCCCCTGATGGCCTTGGTGGGGAGGGAGGTTGGTTCTCGGGGGTTCTCTTGGAAAAAGTCCTAGTGGACCCTGGCCTGGCTGGTTGAAGGCTGGTCCTGGTGGACCGAAGCCCATGTGGCCCTGGCCAGGCAGCTGCTGCTGCTGCTGCTGCTGCTGCTGCTGCTGCTGCTGCTGCTGGTGGTGGTGGTGGTGGTGGAGGTTGTGGCTGCTGTTCATCAGAGGGCTGGGGCCCTGGTGATCAAACATGTGCTGCCCTGGAAACCGTGTTGACTCTGTGCGCTCTGCGCCTGCAGACGGAAGACCGAGCAACAACACAACAGAGACGTCAGGTTTTTTTTTGCATTGTGAGCCAAATTCAATACATCAGTAATACTCCCTCTCCACATGTATATAGTCTTACAGCAAGGGAAATGAAAACAGACAACTCTATCAAGGTGAAAGTGTAAACAACAAAGTGGGTTGTTTTAATTCTGCATTGTGAATGGAAAGAAAATCTGAAATATAGGTGTTTAATGCAGTATCCAAGGCTCATTCAGATGTATATATACACATGCATTTAACATGAGTGCTGCTGATAAGGAAGCAGCACATGGCAAGCAGCATACCCTGTAGGTATACCGCCAGAGGTGATGTCGAATAGGATTAAATATGCCAAGAGAGCTTTGCAACCCTCGTCCAAGGTGGGCGTGGGACTCACCTCCCATAAAGAGCGGCTCTCTGTCTTGGGGTCCTTGAGGTGGCTGGTTCCTAAAGGGCTCCATGTGATGAGGGGGCCGCTGGGGCTGACCAAAATTACCAGTCATGTGCTGCTGGAAGTCTCCCGGTCCCTGGGAAAACACAAAACCCATGAATTATACTGGGAACTCAATGATCACAAACAAATTAAACTAATGAAAAATGGAAATTTGGTGTAGAGTATTGCATCGAACAGGGAGCGCTTGTAATTGAAAGGCGAGGGTCATTAAAAAGATGCAGAATCTTGACTTGTGAACATCAATATGCATGCCAATATTAAAGAAACCCTTCAGCCTGAATTTGAGAGCAAACCCGCATTAATGCTACTTGGGGCTTTGTTCCTTTAAACCTTTAAAAGCCTGTCTCTAACAAGGAACGGGTATTTCAGGAAGGGATAAGTGCCCTCACCTTTGTCTCAACCACTTCGTATGTTCGACAGCTTTCCACTCATTGCATGCACATTACTCCCCATCTATCTCCCAAGGAAAACTAGATAACAACCCTTTAATCCCTCCTTGGAATTCGAATCCCCCTCATAACTGTCTCCTCTATTCTTTTAAACATCCATCTCTGTTGAAAAATTAACCTGCTATTCAACACGTGGCACTTCCACAAATGGGCTGCCTGCCTCCTCCAAGCCTATTGTAAATTACTTAAGATGCTATCAAGGCTTAATCCATCTTTATTCCACTGCTGCGTGGCAGGATTTAGACGAGAGAGGTGTTAGGAAAGCTAGAAGGCTAGAGTTCCAAAAACTTGCTTAACAGAAAGTTAATCAAAGGGGCTTACAAAGACAGGGGATCACAATGAGGGGGCAATCATACTGTTCTGAAAAGGTCAGGCAGGCAGGTTTGCACAATGAGGACTCTGGTGTCCATATAATACCTCTCAAATAACACTGCTCATCCTCTCGCTTTTAATCCGTGATAAACAGGCTGCTGGCTGCTCAATATGCAACTGGCGCTAGGATGGTTCTCGCAGTGAGGGGATAACAAGGACGCGTATAATGGAGAGGGGTCAAATGTCTAAGTATTTAATAAAGAATGGACATTTGAGTTTAAGGGGATGTTTTGTTTCTGTGAACTTCTTACAGCTTATATCAATAGAAACTGAAGGCATTGAAGCACATTCTTTGTGTGAGAGCTGTGACTGCGAACACTTACCATCAATTCAATTATTAACAAAAAGAAAGGATCTATATATATATAAATACATTATAACTACTAGAAATTAGGTTGGTGGCATCTTCATTTTGTGGTTAAGATGAATGTCATTATCTAAACAGATTAATTATTCAAATACCTTTAATTGGCGCCGAGATTAATATTTCAAAACCGGTCTCCACCCACAAAAACGTAATGCAGTAATACTAGAGGCTATGACCCCCCCATTCGCCCTGTCTTTTAACAATTAAATCTGGTGGGATGATAATGTATGATAATCATTAGTAATCAGGTGCCCACTGGTAAATGGAATGTTGCCGGCCGGTGTGTCACCTGCATTTCAAATTGCGTCCTTGGCAGCAGCAGCCTGAACGCGATTGACAGCTGGGGAATCGAACACTATGCTGTTCACCAGTCCATCCAACCTCACCTTCTACTGTCTGATCAGAGGCTCCACAGCTCCCTGCTGCTGTGCTATCAATATCTAGGACAATCACAGACCTCAGGGAACAGGGATGGCAAGATACTGACACTGAAGGTTGGAAAAGAGGTAAATAAAAACACAGTTTTTGTAAAAGCCTGGCTTATTTGGCAACAAGGTTGTAAATCCAAATGAATGCAATTGGATGCAGCTATTTTCCAATGACTAATTTGCATAAATCCATATAAAATGCAATTTCCAGGAAGATGTCAGTCAGTACCAGTACCACCTGATGCCTGGGCATCATTAACTAGAAGGACGGAGTAACTTAGGGCACTTTGGCTGACTTGCTATCGAGCCATTTCCCTCAATACAGTAATTACTTTAAAGGCATTTCCGTCAGCCGTTGGATGGGTTCTTTGTGGGTGAAATAAAAAGGACCTTTTCTTACAGGAAATCACTGACTTAAGATCCCTTTTCTCCGACGTGAAATTCAGCCTTCGGAATATATGTTGCAAAAAAGGCAAGAGGCTCACCCCGGCCCCATCAAACCAACCAGGATGTTTCATTAATTCAAATACCGTTCAAAAAAGGTCTCCGTGCCTTTGGGATACAAACTTGTGGAAAGTGAATTTTAACTGGCGGTACATCCTGGTTTCACAATTCCATTATGTGCCAAGCTCGCTCGTCTGAGCCCCAGCCCATCCATGAAGAGTAGCTAACTTAAGTCCCGCCACTGCAGCCTCGACCTCCAAAAAGTCTACCGCCTAAAGCCCCTATCACGCATTTCCAGTTGTGCAGTCGGACTCGTATCTGTGTTTACAGATTCGCTGTAACAGTATTTGGCCAGGCCAGGGCGGTCTAATTGCCATAATGATATTGCCCTCGCAAAAAAAAAGGGACGCTAGCCGTGTGTAGAGGTAGAGAAAAGTGAGGTGAAAGGGAGGGAGAGGAGCAGCTGCTACTCACAGGGAACCTCTGAGGACCCACAGCAGGTCTGGGCTGGCTCTGAGCAGGAGGCATCAAGGGCACTGCAATGAGAGAGAAAGAGAGCAAGAGAAAGGGGGTGGATGGAGGAGGGGCAGAAAAAAGGAAAATGAAGGGCAGTAGGCAAAGAGAGGGTGGTGGTGATAGCAGGAAGGGAGGAGCCCATTAGACATCTCCATGCTTAAGGCTGTTACACTGACATACATGTTCAAATTTCTATCAGACTTGCTCCTCACATCTTTACACAGCTAAGCACAGACCAGGGAGCTCAAGGAAATATCAAATACATGAGGATAATTTGTCAAAATTAGAACTGAGGAAGACATTTGCAGTTTGACAAAATTTGTCAAATTATAATTAGAATTTTTTTTTTTTTAGAGCGTCAGCGATTAATTAATCGAGGAAACAATCGACAGATTAATCGATCGTGAAAATAATTGTTAGTTGAACTGGATTTTCATATTGCTGACATACTGCTGAAAAATAAGGGTTAATGTAATTCTATGTCAACATCTACCACCAGAAAACATTCAATATGAAGCCATCACTTAAATGAATATATAAATAAATAAAGATACACAGACATATATACAAATACATACACACACACACACACACACACACACACTTAATCATAACCACAGGCAATCCCTGATTTTCCAGAACACGTCTTTCCTCTCAGGAGCAAAACCACACACACACACACACGCGCTAACATGCTTTACTAACAAAATTTCAATCTTGGCCTGGACAGACAGGCCAGATAAACCCATCTGAGGGAATGAAATGGTGATGCCGCCAGAAGAAAAATGGAGGATAAACCCATTACTGGCTGAGAGAGCTATTCACTTGTCATTCAACCAAACAACTAAATGACATTCTAATCCAGACACCTTTCAGGACAGTGTCAGGATAACTGCCAGCCATAGCATGCGTCTCAGCTGAGCACCAAGCAGATGAATAAAAGGGGTTTTAAACTTTAACAAAAAAGGTATATCTCTGTAGGGTCATTTCCATATTGTTGTCAGACATTCATAATAACATGCTGAGCTCGTCAGCGACAAAAACAAGCACTTGTGATACGCTGGTTCACTTTTACACTGTGATCTGTAGACTTTAGTTTAATCACAGTGTAGAAAAAAGCAGTTGGTTAGCAGTAACTATAGAAAAATGCCACACACACACACACACACACACACACACACACACACACACACACACACACACACACACACACACACACACACACACACACACACACACACACACACACACACACACACACACACACACACACACACACCACAGTTGATCACAGTTTAAACTCAGTCTTGTCATTAGTTGAGGCTACTTGTGTATAATTAGGAGCTTGATTTGATGCAACACATCTCCTTGCTAATGCAAAGGTGGCAGAACTGCTGTCATTTATGAAAGATTGCAAAATCAAAATCCAATTTGATACTAGTCAGTCAGCACTGTGGTGAATCCCCAACATATTCTTTTAAAGACACAGAAGTGAAACAAAAACAATCTGATAAAAAGCACTTGGGTTGGAGTGGATTAGCCTACCTTGTACAGAGGATGATGTGGGCCCTCTGAAATGGGGGTTGATGTGGATGTTTTTGGACTGTGGAGGCTGCTGCTGCTGCTGCTGGTGATGCTGGGGGAAGTTGGGTGGAGGGGAGCTCATCATTCGCGGTGGCGGCTCCATCTGGGGCCGTAATGGAGGGGAGCGGTGGGCCATGTGCGGGGGGATGAGGGGCTGAAGGGGCTGCTGGGCCAGCGGGCGCCCATGGTCTTGGAAGGGAGGAGGTCCTCTTGGACGTGAAGGGTGGTGCTGCTGCTGCTGCTGGGAGTGCAGTGGCTGCTGATGAGGAAGAGGCATTCGGGAGGATGGCTGCTAATTGGAAAGAGATGGGGAAACGAAGAGGAGGGAAAACCAAAACAACCTGTCAAAACACATCTATTTCTGGGAAGACTCCGACTTCACTGCTCGCAGCCATGCGATGACACACCAACAAGTCAATTCACAAGCAAGATTGAAGATGGTGTCCGAAAAGAAATTAATTCTGGGCCCCTCTGAGAATGAAAAGCACGTGTTCTTAAGGATTTCTTTAAGTAAAAGTAAGCATGGTGGGATCACTATGTATATTTTTTTAAGAAAGCTACAGCCATTAGGAAGAAAAAGAAAAGATAAAGTCACCTGTCTGCTCGCACCAAAATATATCAACCAGGGATTCACCAACTGATTAACAAGCAATAATTATATTGTCAAGTGACGTTTCAAAAGGGTGCTTGATAATTAGCCATCTTTCCGTTTAAGCTACCAAACAAACATCTAAAACATGCCAGTGACCAAATGAGTCAAGTGGCTTAACATCCAGCATGTTGTAAAAAGTACAGAAGAATGTTTGTGGTGTTGGGATGTGATCCAACCGTCATTAAATATTAATTTCCAGTGTTTTCTTTGGAATTTTACAACCTATTGTCATTGAATAATAAAATAAATAATGGAGATCTGGAGTAAAATATCACGCAGCCTTGAGAACAAACCCTTTATCACAATGGTATATTGCCAATTTATCATTTATCAACACTAGTTGTATTTTTGTGCACTTTTGTAAAATATAGCCTTGGTAAAATGCATAAATTCACTCCGTGATCAAAAAAAATAAATAAAAAAAAAGACATTAAAAATGGAAATGTGGTATCTTAAACATCACGATAACCTTCATCACAGTTAATGTTCGTTTCATGACTTTTTTCCCCCTCGACTTTCAGAAGGTCTTGTATGAACTGATGAGCTGTGTAAATCACAGGATTAAATGCTTCGAGTGACATCTAATAATAAAACCCCACAAGAAACTAAATCCTGGGCAAGAACAAATTTAATTTTGTATAATACTGTCTAAATGGACTACTGCCAAATGATTTGCTGTAATCCATATATCAACATAGATACGGGGGGGGGGGGGGGGGGGGGGGGGCAGAGCAGAGCGTTTTGACTTTGGTCATGCGCAAACGACGGCAGCTTTGGAGGTCTTAGATAGTGAAGAGAGCAGCAGCGAACAAAAACACCAAGCATTGTCGTGACTGTGATGAATACAAGAAGTCATCTCAAATCATCTTATCCAGTGACGCTCTTATGCTCTCTTTAGCTAGTGTGATGCTTTACTCGGTGTAGCCGAAACGATTATCCCTTTAAAAAGGTGTTCAGGTCGATGACTGCACAATGGTTTACCTGCATGCCCATATTTCCCATCAGGGGGATCCTGTGGTCAATCATTCTTCCTCGGTTTCCTCCTCTAAAGTCTACCATTCCAAAAGGTGGGAAGCCTCCTCTTCCTCTGCCTCCTCGCATTCCTCCTCGCATGCCTCGGCCTCCATATCGATTTTGTCTCTTCTGACGTTCTTGTTCCTCAAACTGCATTAGATCTTGCTTGGCCTTCTCCGACAGTTCTAATGAGCGGTGGAACGGGGGGGAGAAAAAAAAGAGAGAAGTTGTACTACGCCGTGTGGAAAGAACTTGGAAGTCCAAAGTAACGTAAAGCTCTTACAGTGTGAAGATTTAAGATCATAAAATATGAGTTTTCAGGATAAATGTACCCAGTGTTTCAGGGATGCTCCTCCTGTTGCTGCCTGCATCAGCCAACCGCACAACAGCACCGTCCTTCCTCTCAGATTTAAACCGTATGCGACCAGACTCTTCATCTTCCTCGTCCTCCTCATCCGATTCCTCCTTTGTTTCTTCTTCAGGCACGGCTTCATTTTCAACCTGAGGGTATTTTCAGAGGTTGGGAAACAAAAGTCAAAATTTGTGTTATGTTTGACTTCACGATCGTTTGCAGTGCATCACAAAAATCTGCTCTGAAGCGGAAATAATTGGTCAATTAATCCATTAGTTGATCAAAAGAATTTAAATCTGCCACAATTTTGATAATCAATACATAGTTTAAGTAACTTTTTTAGCAAAAATGGCAAAAAAACATCTGGTTCAAGCTTCTAAAATATGAATATTTGCTGGCTTTCTTTGTCTTATATGACATTAAACCAAATATCTTTGGGTTTTGGACTGCGAGTCAGAAAAAACAAGATCTTTGAAGGAAATTGTCAGGTTTTGGGGAATTTTATAGACAAATGTGATTAACAGACATGAATTTACTACCTACCATTACCAAATTAAACTTTGTACACAAAACTACACTGCCTTGAATGAACCATATA